>NW_024722405.1:0-18537 GCF_018991925.1 Homarus americanus
AAGGTAAATACTCGATAAATAAGCTTCGTGTCATTAAATATGGTATTAACCGGGTTTTGAACCGATAATCTTGCTCGAAATAATCAAGAAATTGACTATCACGATTGTCAATAAAAATGCTTCAAAAACTTGCTCGAATTTCTCGAAAATTGCTCGAAATAACTTTCCGGCAAGAAATTGCTAAAAAAAATGCGCCCATGTGACCAGTGCTTTAAGAATTGTATGATATCCTCATGGCAATGGAAACACACACACACACACACACTCACCCCATACACAGTCACACACTCACCATGCACAATCACACACACCCATACACACACCGTACATGCACAAACCATACACACACATACACAGACACACACACACACACACCATACATACACACACCATACACATACACACACCATACACACATACACACACACACACACACACACCATGCACACACCATACAAACAAACAAACACACACCATATACACACACACACACACACACAATGCACACACACACACCATGCACACTCACACACACACACACACCATGCACACTCACACCATGCACACACACACACTAATTGTTTTAATTTAGTTCTTGGAACTCTTAAGTGGCAGCGCTTGATGTAAACACTTCTTGGCATTTTCTGTTTATCTAGTAGCAGGTATACACATAGATGTAATATGAGAAAATAAATTATGAATTCTGTCCAGGGAAGTGTTGTGAATATGACCTTGAGATAACACTTGTGTTAAGTGTGAATTTCCCTGTCTAGTGATATGTCCAACTACTACTCTGGGCCGCGAGACAGTGGTAGTGATTACAGATTGCCCACGAGGGGGCTAGTTTATTGGGCACCCCTTACATCCTGTGCAAGGTGAAGCGCAAAAGCGTTTACAGTGCCCAACTGGGAAGCATGCGGAGTTCATGCTTGCCTTTATGACTCATGCATTAAGGGCGTAAAAGGCCTGAAGGGTCATGGGTTTTGTCAGCAAGTTACATAAAGTGACAATGATGAGTGTGTGGGGGGAAAATTCCCGGTACAATTTATCTGTTTATGGCAAAGTGTGGCAGGTCCCTATTAATGTGAGCGGTGTTTACTGAATCAGCTGACCCTGGCTCGACCTTTTGAGAGACGCAAGCCAAGTGATCTAAGAGTCGTGAATAACATGGTGAATTACTTAGTGTTATTCATTTGGGTGAATATTTGTATAAATCAAAGGTGCTGTCACACACACACACACACACACACACACCACACGTGGCACACCACCAACACACAGTTTCTGAGAAGGAGTTTGAGATTGTATTTAACGAAGTCTTAACTGGGAAAATATTGTATGGCTTTTGTTATGGGGTAAGTTCTGGCGTGAACATTAAGACTATTTTCATAATTTTTTGTAACTAATATTTTTATCTGCCTGGTACAATTATTTATTAATTTGTATTGTAAGTTATGTCTTGATAGTCGATGTAATGTAACAATTTATTTTTTGTGTTAATGTTCATATAGATTGGTTCAGTGTTGCGGCTCTGACTCGTCAACGATGTTAATAAGCTCTTGAGTACATACTGCTGGTGAAACTATGTTATATTAACAACACGACAGACAAGTACTATAATACCTTAACGTTTAACAATAATTCAGCCTTAATTTAATTTTTTCACCAACTTAAGACACATAACCCAGAAGGAAGTAGGACGGGCAACATAACGCGGGATATCGTGGCTTCACTAAGTGCAAATTATGGAACTTGAGGTAACACATTATGGGAAAATGCGAGCCCTGCTAAGTGGTTCTCCTCAACATGGACGCAAACATCAGATGGACAAAGAAACAGAAGAACCCCGGATATACATTCATTTATTCTACAAAAAAGTTACGTAAACGAGCGTTAAATACGTTTAAGTAATCACAGTTTACGAAGCTGAAGTCGAGATATTAGAAGATGAAGAAGACTTTCGCATATCAGTATACCCCACGACCGGCGCCAGGATGTTAAGTGTGCCATCAGGGTATATTAGCGCTGAGAGACGGGTGCTATCGTGGTATATTAGCATACCTTCACCCTGAATGGTATATCAAAAAGTACAGGATTTACTTCACAGATATTTAGTTATATCTATCGGTATATTATATAAATTATATCAATATATCTGTGTATACCAAATATGGCATCAGAGTATATCACCGTTTGCCATCATATTCTCTAAATAACCTCAAAATATACCCCCGAATGTTTAATATCATACACTATAAATGACACTGTAGTATGTTAGTATATAATCAAGGTATAACATAAATAATATCAGCATTGTTTAGAATATCATATATATTAAGCGTGAGGAATGGATGTATATGATTCAATATATCACAGTTACATAAAGCGGTATGTCAGCTCATCAGCATATCACTAGAATGACATCAGAGTATAGGACACTATACTCCAATAAATACTGTCAGGTATCTAAGTATATCAGGGTAATCACTGAGAAGTGTCAGAACATATCAGCATATTCCTTGACTGGTAACAAAGCATTTCAACATACTCAAAGTATAATCAATGTCTCCGGAATAAACAAGCCAGTGACAGCAGCATATATTTCTGAAATCAGCTGTGAAATATGTTCAGAACAGCCCAAAGTATACTATAATACTAAGCAACATTTGAAATATACCAGTATACTTCTTAACAGTCAGGGAAAAATCATTATACAGATTAGTGTCCTCGAAGCAGATCAACTTGTCTCCTGCTTTCTGGGGACCCATTAGTGGCATATCAGTATATCCAAAGAGACACATCGGAGTATATTACCATATATCCCAAGTGCCATGAAGGGATATCAACATACCTGAGTATATTAACTAGCTCTCATAGTCTTCCACTCTCTTAGATCCATCAGAATATGTCAGCATATCACCCTATCTTCTGAAGGTCCAGTTTACCTTGTTCCGAAAGTATGTCGAAGCATACTAACAGATCCCCTGAATGCCTTGAGAACATATCAGTATACTTCTAGGTTAATTCATATCATATCAATATATCCCCTGAATCTAAGGTATAGCTAACCTCATTTCAAATTATTATTAGAGTATGTTAACATATTCCCTTAGAAGCATACCAGCATATCTCTTATGTCATTACAGTCAACCAGTATACGCTCAGAGATAGATGCAAGCATATCAGGGTATATTAGCATACCCTGTAAGAGAGATATGAGCCTAGCTACATAACCAAGTATATCAGCATGCCCCATATGCTCTTATAGTACATCAGCACACCCTCTGAGAGACAGAACCATACCAACATATCAGAACATATTAGTATATCCTTTAGAGTGATATGAACATAATGGCATATCAGATGACAAGAGTATATCAGCATAGTCTTTGAGGAGCATATCAGACCAACCTAGCATAAGCTCTTTAAGATAGATGGGAGCATATCTTAAATAGACTGGAACATACCAGAGCATATTAGCATATTAGCATATTAGCATATTAGCATATTAGCAAGGTGAGGAGGAGGAGGAGGAGGCAGGTGTCCACCGACCAGGTATGCCGATAGTCTGGTGATAATGTGGGTAAAACTGGTGTGTGTGTGTGTGTGTGTGTGTGTGTGTGTGTTCGTTCTCATGTTTATTTCTTGTAAGGTATGTGTCACCTAGCCGGCCATTTTGTTTACATTTTTTGGTCGCTCTAAAATACCATTAAAACAATATTGAGTATAAACGTTTGGCTCAACTGAAGATCTCAAACATGTCCCAACTTTTTTTTGCCTCAACTCCACATTCTGTAACTCATTTCGGTAGATGTCCCTCACTACACATACACTGGACTATGTGTAATGTTGCAGCTAATGTGTTATCAAGATATTGCACATTATAAGTTCATGTGTGGTCATTATTATATCAAACGGAGGAATTTTAAAGAGCTATTACACCACCTGTATCATTAGTTGTCGCCAGGTGAAGGAATATTTAGGTAGATTATATTTTATTTACTGTAATTAAAGTTTCAATACCTAAGACGTTCCACTATAAGAGTCTTTCAACCTCAGGTAGGTCTTAAGACTTTCTACTCTAGGTCTTACACCCTGGAGTAGCTGTATCGTCCACATAGGTAATTACTCCACAAGGAACTACAAGTTACACCTTGATGTAATACTTCATTTATTGCCAAACTTTATAGGGAAATATTTTTTCACAAAGAATTTTAAGTTACAATTTCACATAACAAGTCACATTACAAACGTTCCTTCGGCTTACAGTTAAACTTTGCAATGTCAAGATATTTTTTTCACTGCAGAGGAAAGTATGCGTCATCATCACCACACACACACACACAAAGACAAAACTCCTGTATCCAGATTCTCAAAAGTTTATAAATTAAATTCTTCCTTAAAATTAAACAGACAATACATCTATTTATCATAGAGTATGTGAACAATATCGACGCCATATTGGTTACCATCTTTGAGTTATATAATTAGTTAGCTTCATAGTGTTAATTATTTAGTTAAAAAGGAAAAATAATCTACTAGTGTGTGTTGTGACCAAAATATATCAACATTATATTTACTTTCTCCTCCAGGGGGCACTAAGTCTAGAAAAATGACACAATTGACATCTACATAAAGTGACTGATCAAGGGTAGATATTGGCTACCTTTTGTGTTACTTTGAGGTCGTAAGAACACACAGAGCTGCTCTTAAGGATGTTTACCACAATACACCTCAACCAGTTTCTCATTCACTAAGGTCAAACAATAAATCTGGTTCACAAGATACACCGTAAATTTTATTAGAATACAATAATCAATTACTGTATTATTGTATTGAGACGAATAGTCTTATGGTGTTAAGATGTGTTCTTAAGCCGAAGAGTAATAAGGTATTCAATATCTGCCTTGGTTGACGATGATCTGTGAACGTTATAAGTCCTCCTCCTCCTGCTCCTGATAGGTAAGGAAGGCCTCACCAATAAAATTATTGATAAGATAGAATTGCCTGAAGATTAACCCTCCCAGCTTATTTCTAGCTAGCCAGTTAACTTCTTTTTATGGGAAGTTAAGTTAGGTTAGAGATTTGGGATTGGGAGCAGGGCAGGTGGGTAGGAGGGTGGGGTAGAGATGAGGTGGGTAGGAGTGATAGGGTAGGGTAGGTCAGGTCAGGTCAGGTCAGGTCAGGCAGTGCCAGTGTAGTTAATCTTGAGGTTAAATAAACTAGAGGCTAATCTTCACATGAGCCAGTAAGACACTTTGACGGAGGCGGTTACGTACAACAGGAGAGCTCTGATAACATATAATGTACAGTATATACCGTTTAAGTTGCGTCAGCAGCTCTATACACCACTTATTGACTTACTCATTCACTGCCGTAGAAATATTTACTTCTCTAACAGTTTTCTATATGGTTCCCAGTCATTATAATACGACCTTGTAAAATCAAATGATCTAAATTAAACTAAACTTATCCAAATTAAACTTATTAGCTAACAAATCCTTCTAAAACACGATATATGCAAATCAAAAGTTCTAAATTCAACTTAACTTATCGTAATATAACTATTATAACTAAACCATTTTAATTAAACCTAACCTAAACACCTCAAGTGCCACAAACAGAAGAAAAAACACCTTTAATATTATCGTGTAGGAGGCCCCTGTAACCCACTAACTCCAGGTAATGCATCTATATCAATCTACCTGCGTTAGAAGCTCTATACGTGGCTATGATCGTTACCCACTGCTGGAGAACATTTGTACTTCTATAATTACCCCTGGAGAAACAATGCACCAATTTACGATTTATTTATTTTATTTTTCATTTATTTTTTATTCTTGGTCCATACTGTAAACATCGCCCGCTTGTGAGTCCCGTCAGCCATTTGTTCAGCCATTTTGTTCTAACTTTCGGGGATTCTAAAATAATCTATAAATAAATAAATAAATAAATAAATAAAACAAGCATCTTTTGTTTTTCTAACCCATGAGCTGTGAGTCTTCATTATATACTTCAACATTACTGTAAACTAAGGCTAGAGAGGTTGTGTACAGTACTAGTGGAGTCAAGACGAGAAGGTATTTCAAATCCATAAAGGGTTTTACAAGTGGAGAGTCTTACAAGTGGAGGGTCTTACAGGTGGAGAGTCTTACAAGTGGAGGGTCTTACAGGTGGAGGATTTTAATAAGGATAAATACAGCAAGTCTTACAGCTGAATCAGCCAAGTCGAGGAAAACTCTTAAGAGTCACGTAACTTCTACCTGGTGTTACCTGTAATCAAGCTAAGGTATATGTCAGAAGAATATTATCTCGTTACTATCCATTCCTCTTCCACTATCTTGCGAGGTGGTGTATTAATAGGCACAGATACTCATGATAAAGAAGGAATAAAGAGAAAGACGCAAGATACCTATAAAATGCGACAAAATATACCCACACATGCGTAATCCTAACCCATCCCAACCCAACCCAACCCTATCCAACCCCCAGCTTCACCACAGTACACAAAGTCATTCTTGGTATCAGAATGACGCCTAAACACCCTGTATCGCCTAAGACACATTTGAATCGGATGGTTCGTTGACGGTTTTATTTCTTCGGTATAAACCAGAGAAGCAATTAGTTCGTGGGAACAGTGAGTCAAAATACTTCACATCAGCTTCGTTTACGACCTCCAGCTGATATTTACTTTTGTTGTCTATATCAATCACATTTTATAATGAAAACAAAAATATGGTTAGTTACTTAAAAATGAAAAAAACATCATACTTAGATACTTAAGAGTGAGAAAAAAAGATACTTAAGATACTTAAAAATAAAAACACTCTTTGATACTTAAATTAGGACAAAATAAACGGACATAAAGATTTAACTATGAGCTGTGGATATTACGACATGTACCGGCTATCAATACAGAGGCGCTATTTAGCCGTGAAGTTCTCTCAGAAACTCAACAAGACAATATGTGGTCACGTAAAAATTTCAGGTTAATTTTTAACACCATCCGTCATTTTAAACCTTGGCACCTGTAGATTAAGAAAATATATGGTGATATTTTTTCTGATGGGATAAAGGTCGTATTTGTCCAGAGAAGTAAGAGAGGAAAAAAATCACTTGGGAGGCATGACGCACAGAGTGTCTAAGGTGATAAAAGATCATATACTACCATTTTGGTTTTCAAATTAAGTTCATTATATAAAATATCAAACTCATAAAGATTACAAAAGAACAGAACATCATGAGCTCTCTACAGCTATTGTCAGCCGTCAATATGCTGATGTACAGAAGCTACACAATGTTATTGGTGACTGTAATCCCAGGAAAATGATGCTCTTTTAAATTTGGTAACTGGAGCTGTAATGCCAGAAAATGCCAAATATGACAATCTATGTGCATATGAAGTTGGAAGACAAAATTATGAAAATTTTGTCAAGAAACGTATTGTTGGTCCATTGAGCATCTGGGAAAAGATGTCCAAGGTTAATCTTCTGTCGTGGAAAGCAGCAAATAAGACTTCAACCATCAAATTGCTATCACAAGTTATAGAACTTAAGCAGGACATACAGCATATGCATCACAGAAGGGCAGCACTGTACATGTCAAGTCACCAGACACTGATGTGTTTGGCATATTAAAGCAGCCTCAACTTGGAGAAAATACAAGTATGATAACAGGAACTGGTGAGCGACGACACATTGGGCAGAGAGCCTTACAGGTTTCCATGCCTTCACAGGATCTGACTGCATTGGAAAATTTGTTGGCAAAGGAAAGAAAGCATGTTGGAGCACTTTGATGAAATCTAACACAAAAGTCATAGATGCATTCAAGATGCTGAGTAGACCAAATGCCTCCAGCAGACATGTTTATTGGTCTAAAGGAATTTGTATTTAAGCTCTACTGTCCACGAATGACTTTCACTAAACTGTCATAACTTAGATGGCATCTCTTCAAGAAAACGCAGGCAGAAGCTGGAGAACTACCAGCGACTGCAGCAACTCTAAAGTATCATATATATTGAGAGGAAGGTATCAAGCTCTTCTGTGGTCTTGTGATGCAGACAGTGAAATGCTTTCACAATTAGAGCATGGCTGGAAGATTGACAATGACTGTTTCATACTAGTAATATCAGACCAACCACCAGCTCCAGAAGCAATCACAGAACTTGTTAAATGTGGATGTGGCGTCAGGAAATGTGGATCATTGTCATGTTCATACAGAAAGAATCAGAAAGAATAGCATGACATGCACCGAGATGTGTAACTGTCAAGCAGATGATGAGAAATGCCTAAACAAGGTGAAGGAATCTGTTGTACACAGAAGACTCTGATGACGAGGACTGAAGCAATGTCGTAAATAATAACTTGTGACTTGTTTACACATGATGTATAACACTACAAACTTTAATAAATATAAAACGGTGGTTCTAAGCTTTTCAGATAATGGTAATATGTATATGTTTAATTTCCAGTATTTGTCTTTAGCAAATAATTTTACTTACTGCAATCTCTTCTTTGCCAGAGACAGGATGGCATATATGAGCAGCTATGTTTGTAACACACTTATGATATTATAACAGCATTCATGATATATTATGTTAAATTGTAATCATATAATACTACATGTTCATAGGTTATTAGTCATGTTTTAAGTTAATTAGGACTTAATGGTAATACATCTGTGGTTCATTACGCCGCTCTTTAATAAAACTTCTTTAAAGGCATAAAACTTATAATAAACTGTTCAGAAAAAATGACACCACTGTTCCTTAACATAGTTTATAAGGATTATTATAATGTATGGTGTCAAAAATTAACATGAAAATTTTACGGGATTACTTAAGCTCCTACACTAAAACCTGCCGACCTAACCTAACCTTTTTTACCCACCTCTACCTACTTACCTAACCTGACATAATTTAACCTAACCTGACGTAATCTGACCTAACCTGACATAATCTAACCTAACCTGACGTAATCTGACCTAACCTGACATAATCTAACCTAACCTGACGTAATCTGACCTAACCTGACATAATCTAACCTAACCTGACATAATCTAACCTAACCTGACATAATCTAACCTAACCTGACATAATCTAACCTAACCTGACGTAATCTAACCTAACCTGACATAATCTAACCTAACCTGACATAATCTAACCTAACCTGACATAATCTAACCTAACCTGACGTAATCTGACCTAACCTGACATAATCTAACCTAACCTGACATAATCTAACCTAACCTCCCCGTCTGACATAAGCTAACCTAATCAAACCTAACTTTCCCACCTACCTAACATAACCTATCTACTTATTACCTACCTAACCTAACTTAACCCAACCTGACATAATCTAACCTAACCTATTGAAACTTAACTTAACCACCTACCTCATCTAACACCACTTTGTAATCTCTCTGTGCTACAGCTGACAGGATGAGTATGGGGGGCACAATAAACTAGCCTCTAAGTGGCAAAATTAACAAAACTAACCTAACCTAACCCAACCTGACTTAACCTAACCTGATCTGATCTATCCAACTTAAAAAACTTAGAATATATAATAAAGCCGTTAGGTTAATTTAGGCTAAATATGGTTGATTCATATTTTGTTTTGACAGAAATTCCCGGCAAAATAACGTATCTATATTGAGAACCACCGCCATGTTGGTTCCACGTTAACAAGACACGGATACACTACAGAATAACCCGCGTTCGTTTAACCTCAATTACTACAGTTTACTTTATAATCTTATTTCACAATCTTCACTACATCTCGCTTCACAATCTTCACTGCATCTCACTTCACAATCTTCAGCCAGGTGAGGTTTATGGATCGGGCTTTTTGTGCGAGAGATAGGAAACGTAGGACTAGGGTATGTTTTCCTGGGGCTGGGATAGGGCATGTAGCCGAGAGGTTAGACAGAGTTTTGTCAGGGGAGGGTACCAATCCAGTAGTGTGTCTTAGTGTGGGGGGAAACGACATAGGTAAGGTTAGGAGTGAGGAACTTTTCAAGAGGTATAGGGAGGCGCTGGGGAAGATTAGAGATAGGGGAGGGGTCCCGATAGTATGTGGTGTCTTGCCTAGAAGAGGGGTTGGTCGTGAATGGCTGTCCAGGGCAATTGCTATTAATTGCCGACTGGAAAAACATTGTGCAAACAATGGTTGGGCATTCATTGATGACGGGCAACGATTTTATGGCAACGACTACCTGTACTGTCGTGACGGAGTACACTTGTCTCGTGAGGGGGTAAAGACGTTGTCTGCATCCCTGGAGCGTGAAATTGTCACTCCGAAGGGGGAGTTTCGCCAGTAGAGAGGGGTCGGGGAAAATGGGAGTCAAAAAACAAGCAGGTCCTGGGAAGTAGTGAAACAGTAGATAATGCTGAAAATATAGTTAGTCATAATAACAAACATCAAAGTAATAAATGTAAAACAGATAGAAACGGAAGAAATATATTGAGTGTTTATTATACTAATAGTAGAAGCCTGTGTAACAAAATGGACCAGCTCAGGGCCATTGTTAGTAAAGAGAACATAGATATAATTGCAATAACGGAAACATGGATAAATTCAAACAGCAAGCATTTTTAGCAGAATTTCATATTCCAGGATATAACCTATTTAAATTTGACAGAGTAGGAAGGAGAGGTGGCGGTGTAGCAGTGTATATCAGGGTGTCATTAAAAGGCTGCAATAAATCAAACATTAAAACAAATAGCGACAATGAAAGTATTTGGGTAGAGATTGGTGAGGGCAGTGAATCCGTAGTCATTGGTGTTATATATAGACTACCTAATTTGAGTAGGAACGATGGTAAATTGCTATGGGAGGAAATAAAGAAGGCATCTGATAGAAACAATGTATGTATTCTAGGCGATTTCAACTTTTCAGGCATAGATTGGAAAAATCAACTTAGCGATAATGAATCTGAAGATTTTATAGAAGTAGTACAGGATAGTTTTATATATAAATTTATAAACTTGCCCACTAGAGGAAATAATATCCTCGATTTAGTTCTCAGTAATAATGAAAATCTAGTAAAAGATGTTGGGATTGGAGACGAACTAGGAAACAGTGATCATAAAGCCATATATTTTAACATAATATGGGATGGCAGGAAGAAGGAAAATTCGGCCTTGATCCCGGATTTTAGGAATGCTAATTACGGTAGCATAAGGAGAGACCTAAGGGATGACCCTATGGTCAAAAGATTAATCCCCCCCACACCTCCGGAAACTGTCAACTTAGGACGGGATAACCCCGAATTTAATTTAGCAGCTACTTATGAACAATTTATTGCGACAATCAATAATGCCCAAAATAAACACATCCCTAAAAGAAAATTCAGATCGATACGGAACCAACCAAAATGGATGAATAATAGACTCTTAGATCTTCTAGGGAAAAAGAAAGGAGTATATAGAAAGTTAAGAAAGGCGAAAATCACTTACTTGGTTACTATCAGCACCTAACAAGACAGGTATAAACAGAAATTAGGAAAGCAAAGAGAAATTATGAAATCAAGGTAGCAAACGAATCGAAATATACCCCCAAAGCTTTTTATCAACTGTATAAATCAAAGGTTAGAGATACAATAGGTCCCCTTAAAACTACGACAGGAGAAATGACTGATGATGAGTTAGAAATGTGTAGTACGTTAAATAGTCATTTTCGCTCCGTATTCACAAATGAAAACCTAGCACAGTTTCCAGAAGTTCATAAGGTATATAACGACAGTATAGAAAATATGTTGATGAATATCAATATTACTAGTAACGATGTGCTTAAAGTAATTAACAAACTGAAGCTTCTTCCTCATAAATTTCCGGTCCAGACGAGGTATATGCTAGACTATTAAAGTAATGTAGAGATGAGTTGAGTAATCCATTAGCAGTTTTATTTAATAAGTCATTAGAATCGTTTAGTGCCAGAAGTTTTTCTGAACTTGCAAATGTAGTCCTGATTTTCAAAAAGCGTGATAAATCAATAGCACCAAATTGTCATTCCATTAGTTCTATCAACAATAATCATAGTGTAAGCAAGTTACAGAGTCAGTCAATTATTGCTACAAAAATCAGAATAATTTTGAAACATTCAACTTAATTCATTCTTCTCAGCACGGTTCACCCAGGATGTTCTTTTGTCTCACAAATTTGCTTAGCTTTTCCTCAGAAGCATTTGGCTGCAGATAATGATAAGTCATATGATATAAATTTATTTAGAGATTTCAGTAAAGCATTCGATAGAGTCCCTCATGAGAGATTGATATGAAGGTAGCTAATATGGAATAGGTGGATCAGTATTAAAATGGATTAGTCATGGTTAACTGGTAGGAAACAAAGAGTCAGCATAAATGGATTAAAGTCAGACTGGGGTGCGGTCAAAAGCGGAGTTCCCCAGGGATCTGTATTAGGCCCTCTGCTGTTTGTTATATTCATTAATGATCTTGATTTAGGCATAACTAGTAGGATTAGTAAATTTGCAGATGATAACAAAATGGGGAGAGTGATAAATTCAGACAGTGACTTTGAACACCTTCAAAGAGATCTAGATACCTTACATGAGTGGTCAGTAGACTGGCAAATGAATTTTAATAGTGATAAATGCAAGGTACTACAGATAGGGAAGATGAATACAAACGTTAAGTATAAACTAGGTAACACGGAAATAGAAAACTCAGTTTGTGAAAAAAATCAAGGTGTATTTGTTAGCAACGACTTGAAACCTAGAAAACAATGTATTAGCGTTCGCAACAAGGCAAACAGGATTCTTGGGTTCATATCTAGGTCTGTGAGTAACAGAACTGCTGACGTTATCTTGAAACTTTACCTAGCATTAGTGAGGCCACACATGGATTATGCGGTTCAGTTCTGGTGTCCTTATTATAGAATGGACATAGATTCTTTGAGAGAGTACAAAGAAGAATGACAAAAATGATCCATAATATTAGAAACCTTCCATATGAAGAAAGACTGAAAAAGCTTTAGGCTTACATTCATTAGAGAGGCGTAGGAGTTAGGGAGATATGGAGAAAGAAGGCGGGTAAGTGGGATTAACAGGGTAAATGGAAGATGCTCCTGAAGCTCAGTAATAACGAAATAACTAGAACAAATGGTTTTTACCCAGGATAAAATTCCGATTCAGAAAGGATATAGGCAAGCACTGGTTTGGTAATAGAGTTGTGGATATGTGGAATAGGCTACCGAGTGCTATAGCAGGATCGGGGACGCTAGGGAGCTTCAAGACGAAGTTGGATAGGCACATGGAAGTGCTGGGATGGGTGTGAAAGGGATCTGCCCTGTATGGGCCAGTCGGCCTCCTGCAGTATCCCACTTTCTTATGTTCTTATGTTCTTAAGTTCACCTCACAATCTTTACTACATCTCACCTCACAATCTTCACTACATTTCACTTCACAATCTTCACAGCCTTACATCCTTGCTCTCACAATCTCTACCACATCCCACTCACAATCTTCACTACATCCACTCTGCCAATCTTCACCACATCCACCACACAATCTCTCACTCACATCCTACTCACAACCTTCACTACATCCTTCACTCTCACAATCTCTCACCACATCCCACTCACATCTCACTACATCCCACTCTCACAATCTTCCACCCATCCCACTCCACAATCTCTCACCACATCCCCACTCACAATCTCTCACCAAACTTCACTCTCACAATCATCACCACATCTCACTCACAACTTTTTGCCTTCCAAGATCCTCACTCTTCACAATCTTCACCATATCTCACTTCACAATCTTCACCACATCTCACTTCACAATCTTCACCACATCTCACTTCACAATCTTCACCACATCTTATTTCACAATCTTTACCACATCTCACTTCACAATCTTCACTACATCTCACTTCACAATCTTCACTACATCCCACTTCACAATCTTCACTACTTCTCAATTCACAATCTTCACTACATCTCACTTCACAATCTTCACTACATCTCACTTCACAATCTTCACTACATCTCACTTCACAATCTTCACTACATCTCACTTCACAATCTTCATTACATCTCACTTCACAATCTTCACTACATCTCACTTCACAATCTTCACTACATCCCACTTCACAATCTTCACTACATCTCACTTCACAATCTTCACTACATCCCACTTCACAAACTTCACTACATCTCACTTCACAATCTTCACTACATCTCACTTCACAATCTTCAATACATCTCACTTCACAATCTTCACTACATCTCACTTCACAATCTTTCACTACATCTCACTTCACAATCTTCACCATATTTCACTTCACAATCTTTACTACATCTCACTTCACAATCTTCACTACATCTCACTTCACAATCTTAACTACATCCCACTTCACAATCTTCACTACTTCTCAATTCACAATCTTCACTACATCTCACTTCACAATCTTCACTACATCTCACTTCACAATCTTCACTACATCTCACTTCACAATCTTCACATCCCACTCACAATCTTCACCACATCCCCACTCTCCACACCCTCTGCCACCATTTCACTTCACAATCTCTTTACTACATCCTCACTTCCACAATCTTCACTACATCTCACTTCACAATCTTCACTACATCTCACTTCACAATCTTCATTACATCTCACTACACAATCTTCACTACATCTCACTTCACAACCTTCACTACATCTCACCTCACAATCTTCACTACATCTCACTTCACATCTTCACTACATCTCACTTCACAATCTTCACCATATCTCACTTCACAATCTTCACCACATCTCACTTCACAATCTTCACCAAATCTCACTTCACAATCTTCACCAAATCTCACTTCACAATCTTTACCACATCTCACTTCACAATCTTCACTACATCTCACCTCACAATCTTTACTACATCTCACCTCACAATCTTCACTACATTTCACTTCACAATCTTCACTACATCTCACCTCACAATCTTTACTACATCTCACCTCACAATCTTCACTACATTTCACTTCACAATCTTCACTACATCTCACTTCACAATCTTCACTACATCTCACTTCACAATCTTCACTACATCTCACTTCACAATCTTCACGACATCCCACTTCACAATCTTCACTACTTCTCACTTCACAATCTTCACTACATCTCACTTCACAATCTTCACTACATCTCACTTCACAATCTTCACTACATCTCACTTCACAATCTTCACTACATCTCACTTCACAATCTTCATTACATCTCACTTCACAATCTTCACTACATCTCACTTCAAAATCTTCACTACATCCCACTTCACAATCTTCACTACATCTCACTTCACAATCTTCACTACATCCCACTTCACAAACTTCACTACATCTCACTTCACAATCTTCACTACATCTCACTTCACAATCTTCACTACATCTCACTTCACAATCTTCACTACATCTCACTTCACAATCTTCACTACATCTCACTTCACAATCTTCACTACATCTCACTTCACAATCTTCACTACATCTCACTTCACAATCTTCACTACATCCCACTTCACAATCTTCACTACATCTCACTTCACAATCTTCACTAAATCCCACTTCACAAACTTCACTACATCTCACTTCACAATCTTCACTACATCTCACTTCACAATCTTCAATACATCTTACTTCACAATCTTCACTACATCTCACTTCACAATCTTTCACTACATCTCACTCACAATCTTCACCATATCTCACTTCACAATCTTTACTACATCTCACTTCACAATCTTCACTACATCTCACTTCACAATCTTCACTACATCTCACTTCACAATCTTCACTACATCTCATTTCACAATCTTCACTACATCTCACTTCACAATCTTCACTACCTCTCACTTCACAATCTTCACTACATCTCACTACACAATCTTCACTACATCCTCACTCACAAACCCCCACCAGATCCTTACTCACAATCTCACTACATCCCACTCTACATCTCATCTACATCCTCACTCCGCCAATCTTCACCATCTCACTCACAATCTCTTACCACATCCCACTCTCACAATCTCACCACATCCTCACTCACAATCTTCACCACATCCTCACTCACAACTTTACCACATCTCACTCTCACAATCTCTACACTAAGCATCCTCACTCACAATCTTCACTACATCTCACTCACAATCACTACATCCTCACTCACAATCTTCACTACATCTCACTTCAAATCTTCACTACATCTCACTTCACAATCTTCTACCACATCTCAATTTCTGGCCAATCTTCACTACATCTCACTTCACAATCTTAATTACATCTCACTTCACAATCTTCACTACATCTCACTTCACAATCTTCACTACATCTCACTTCACAATCTTCACCACATCTGACTTCACAATCTTCACTACATCTCACTTCACAATCTTCACTACATCTCACTTCACAATCTTCACTAACACCATCCTTCATCACTACATATAACATCCATCATCACTACTTATAACACCATCCATCATCACTACTTATAACACCATCCATCATCATCACTACATATAATACTATCCATCATCACTACATATAACACGATCCATCATCACTACATATAACACCATCCACCATCACTACATATAGAACCATCCATCACGACATATAACACCATCCGACATCATTACATATAACACCAACCATCATCACTACATATAACATCATCCATCATCACTACATATAACTCCATCCATCATCACTACATATAACACCATCCATCATCACTACATATAAAACCAACCTATCATCACTACATATAACATCATCCATCATCACTACATATAACACCATCCATCATCACTACATATAGAACCATCCTATCATCACTACATATAATATCATCCATCATCACTACATATAACACCATCCAACATCACTACATATAACACCACCCATCATCACTACATATAACATCATCCATCATCAATACATATAACTCTATCCGTCATCACTACATATAACACCATCCAGCATCACTACATATAACACCAACCATCATCACTACATATAACATCATGCATCATCAATATATATATATAACACCATCCATCATCACTACATATATTACCCTCTTATCATCACTACATATAACACCATCCATCATTACTACAATATAACGCCATCCTTCATCACTACATATAACACCATCCATCATCACTACATATTATCACACCATCCATCATCTTTACAAACACCATCCCTCTTTACTATAGTGATAAACAGAGCTTTATTTTGTTGTCAATTTCTCTAAATTCCAACCTTATTAAACCGTAATTCTTTCTGTATGGTCAAATTTTGATTTGACCTCAGTGAGAGAGCTGTTAGTGTCAGTACATCACAATGGTGTTCCGACGCACTGTATCGAAGGTGACTAAGGTGGAGGTGAAGCCTTGCCAGATGAAGGAGAAGGGCCCCCGATCTAACAAACTGCAGACCACAAAACACACTAAGACCCAAAAACAACAAGACCCAAAACAACAAGAAGAAGAAGGAAACTACCACTTTCTGCCGTGTACAAAAGGACCAGTACCTGCCATGGGGAGACTACATCTTCACCGGGAAAAAGACACAAAAGAAGGGCTGAACCTACGCTTCTGATATTTAAAAATACTGTAATAATAAACATATTAATTGATTTTGTTTGTATTATTTATGCTTTTTTTTATTTTCATCTGTAAACGTGCTGTTTTGGGAATATATTTTGAGTTACATAATATTTAGGTACAGCAGTTTATTTCACTGTATCTACTTGTTTACCAAGTAACTGGACTTACAGTCTCCGATCGGGATTCTCAAAACAAATATTTGGCATCGAACTCCGTTAGTGAGCTCGTAATCTAGCCTGTAACTTACAGGACCTCAACACGATCAACCTGGATATAGTAGTCGCTATTTCCGGATTGCATGAAAAAAAATTAATAATATATGTTTTAATAATGCTTGTTAGACTTGTTTTATCATAGAACAATGAAGAAAATGTTTTGTACATCAACATACTAAAATACAATATTAGTTTTTTTTTACGACAAGAAGAGGCTTGGCTGTTCTATTTCTCGCTTTATGGAAGAGATGCAGCTTTTGTCTTCTTACAACTTTTCAAGTAATTTGTACCAAAATAGAAGATTTTTATTGTCCACATTTAGGGTATATTTTTTTTTATGACTGAATAAACTTGCAGATAGACCTTATTAATGTGGTATAGCTGTAAATATCCTTCAGTAATGAAATCCAAATATGAGGTCAAGTGAACATTTTTGCTTAGACTCCGCCTTTGTTAGGACCAAGTTATAACAAGTTATTCTGCCAAGTATCCAATAAGTACCCATGACTCAGAGTTAAATAATACCTAACCTAATCTAAGTTCATCAAACTTAATAAAAAAGTGGGGCAAAAAATAAGTGGTAAAGAAATTTTTTTCTCAGAAAAAGAATTATATTCAGAGGTTTTTTATCCGACACCTTCAGTCGTGATTATTTTGATGCAAAATTAGTAAAATGTATTTAACCCTAACA
>NW_024722406.1:0-197500 GCF_018991925.1 Homarus americanus
ATAGATGACTCTCTTCATGGTTGGGTTCAGGCAAAGTAAAGCTTGACCCTAAGATGTGGAAGAAACAAAGGAAATAAATTCAGTACAGATTTAGTAGTGCAAATCCTTCCCTCACTCATATAAAACTTCAGTCTAACCTAAGGTCCTTCCTCACTCTTCTGCTTCAGTACAGTCAAGTTTCTCCCACTTATACATTACATAAGTAGTTTTAATTCCTATCACCAGTCTTCCCTCCTTCACTACAATACAGGGAGCCCCCAAGTTTGCAGTCCTCTTTTATTCCAGACGGCACCCTGGCTGTACCCAAGAATGTCTGTGGGTGGTTTTAAAGTTGCTGTCATTTTTGCAGCTGGGACAGGGAGCCATTTGATCTAGAGACAGTAATTTCCTTTACCTTTACTTGCATTGTAAATATGTGTAGACACACAACACACAAACAAATAAATAATAATTAGAAAATCATCTCACAAATATTAAGAAGCAAGTGTATTAAAAAAGTGACAGTCTACCCTCAAGTCAGGGCTCTAATACTTTATTCATAAAGCACAGACTTTAGGTTACTCACATTTGTAATCATTTTATTTTATTTTATTTTTTATTGTGAGAGTATTTTACCATTATTATTATTTATTTGTGTGTGTGTGTCTACATACACATACGAATATACAATACAGGTAAAAGAAATAATTGTCCTAAGGGCAAACACATCAAGGGAATACAGTATACATTTCTTTGTATGCAAGTAAATATGTATCCCCCCCCCTCCTCCCCCCTTATTTTGAGAACCAAACCCCAGTGAATTTAGGGGGCCCCTTGCACTCTTCAATCATATCTCCAACAGTCTTCCCTATCATTAACTTTATTAAACATAGCATAAACTGTACAACTAGCCTTCCCTCTCACTCAACTGACCATAACAGCATACAGCTCACAGGCAGGGAAAGTTGATAATCTTGACCTACCCCTGGCTCTCTTCCTTTCCACATTTAGACTTGTGCATCTCTTGACCTAACTGGTTTCCACCCTCCGCTCCATATACCTACACCATATCTACCCATCTCTATGCAAAACTTTGTCAATATCCATCCACCTTCTTAGCTCTGAACAGGGCCTACTGTACTGTCTTACACCCTGGTTATGGCCTTGAGTACAGATATGTTCAATTAAGAGTTTAGCTATTAGTCACAATGGACTTCCCATACAGCAGCAGGTGAAGTTTGTGTCCATCTCAGGTTAACTTCAGTTGGCTGGTTATGTTGATGATGCCACTTGGTGATGGTAGTAAAGTATTCTTCCCAGTGTCTACAGTGTCATACCTTCTGGTCCACTGCCTCAGGAAGATGGTACATCATGTCACCTACAAATGGGGATTCTTTCTTCAGTAATGTTAAGAAACAATGGTAAAATAACCTAGTCATAATTTTGTCTCTTCAAATGTTAATACTATACCATGAAAAATTAATTTATTTACCATATTACAGGGTGTCTACTGGCCAGACAAAACAAAATTCCTTGGATTTTCCAGGTGTAAATTTGAAAAATTCCAGGTACAATAATTCAGTATTTATTATGACAATAACAAAATTAAAGGTTTTCAATAATATGTATATACTGTTGGGAAATATTTAAAGAAAATATAAATTATATTAATCAAGAAATTGAAGATCCTTTCATGACCCATCCTAAGCCTAGTGATGAACATCGGCAAAGACCTTAACACACCCCCCCCCTCCATATTTTTCTCCTCGGATTTGTGAGATTCACGTGGGTCGAATTAGACATTCCAAAAAAGCTGGAAAACTGGCAAAAACCAAAAAATCACACTCCTGATCAACCTACAGGATGATTCATGATTAATATGTGGAATAATCCACTTAAATAAAGTCACTTAGTTATAAGAACAATTCAACCAACAATACTCATTACAGAATTATTATGAATAACCTGTAATATTTAGTTATTTGAAATATGATACTGTAGGTACACAAACAAGTCAGTTATTGGAGTGGTCTATTACTGAAATTTGTTCCCAAAAGTTTAATTATTTACCTATTATAAAGTACATCATTAATTTATGGTAAGATTGATGTCAAAATAACAATAATTTGAAGTTAACGGAATTCACATAAAATTCAAAGTTCATTTGTAAAATTCCCAGCCCTTTCCAGGTTTTCCAGACCCTGGGACAAACTTACCGGTACTAAAAACCTTAGACTGATAAAAATGAAGATACAGGTATTGTAAATTTTGAAGAAAATGTATATAAAGGTGATTTAAGAAGACTTTTAATAGTGTACCACATCATAGGTTATTATACAAATTAAACAAAATTAGAATTAACGATAATGCATTAAGACAGATCGAAGGATTCTTAACTGTTAGAATACAATGTGCAACAGTAAATAGAGCTAAATCTGTGGGTGAAAGTAACAAGTGGAGTTCCACAAGGATCAGTCCATGGAACAGTTTTACTTTTTATATTTGTCAATGATTTGCCAAATAACATCCAATCAGTTTGCAAAATGGTTCCGACGACACAAAAATCTACGATATGGCAGAGGAAGTGGCAACACATACTTTGGTTGGTTAAGTTAGGTACTACTCAGAAGAAAGAGAGACCCTCATTTTCGATTACTAAGTGTTATTTAAGCATTTCCGACTTACGACCTGGATGTCGGTCCCTAACCCCGTCGTAAGTCGGGGAGCAGCTGTATATTACAATGATATTCTATTAATACTGTGCTCGATATAATACATTCACGGAAATATAATATTTTTGCTGAAATGACGTACGTATTACAGTGGAAAGTGGGATAAAATCACGACGAAAACAATCGACTTCCGCTTTCTTTCGTTGTTCAGAAGAAGTTACCGTAATCGCTTTTCGAATGGTTTTCAGTTAAAAAAAACTGTTGTATTACAATAATATTCCCTCCTAATTGACTTGAATAAATACTTGAATGAAAATATACAATATTTTTGCTGAAACTACCCGTGTTTCAGTGTAAAGTGTCGTAATAATGGTAAACAATTTGCCTTCGGCGCTTGGTGTTTCCGGCACGGCGACCCTCAGTTTAAAGGACATTAGAGTGTTTTTAGTGAAGGTTTTGCTGTTCCATTACCCTCAAAAACTTGGGTCGACCTATAAATGAGGCATATCATAAATTAATGATTTCTTGGTCAAAAAATCAGGGTCGACCTATAAACGAGGTAGAATTATAGACGAGTATATACGGTATATACAATACAGGTAAAAGAAATAATTGTCCTAAGGGCAAACACATAAAGGGAATACAGTATACATTTCTTTGTACGCAAGTAAAAATATATCCCCCCCTCCACCCCCATTTTGAGAACCCGACCCCCGCGAATTTGGGGGGTCCCCCCTGTGCTCTTCAATCATATCTCCAGTAGTCTTCCCTATCATTAACTTTATTAGACATAGCATATACCGCTAAGTTAGGTACTACTAGGTTCTAATAAAAGCAAGATTGAGCCGATAAGTAATTTAGCCAATTACTGATTAATCGGTGGTCAATAATCGACCGATTATAAAGAATTTTAAATCGGATTTATCAATGAAATTATTGGTAACACAGAGTTAAAGACATCACCCTAATGTAATTTTTTACTAACTTTTGCTGCCCACCTGCCATCTCCTATATGGGGAGCAAATGGTTTTAGTTATTTTCCACCTTATAAAGTCTAGTTTGTGTCGTGACATCTTGTTATGTACATACTGGTTGTAATTTGTTGCAAATTCCCATTTCTCTTGTTCTTTGTGGTCAATGTAGATGCTAATATAAAAGGTAGAGTGAATATAATGTACCTAACATCTGAAGCACTATCTTTCCTTCTCAGTAACAGTCTGTTTGGGACCTCAGTGTTTAAATATAATTACAGTTTGTATTTACTTTAAATACCACTTTTTTTTTTAATTCTAATAAAAAATACGTAGGTGTTGGTTGTATTTGTTTGTTTTTAAAGTAGCACAAAAACATATCCCGAGCTTGCCTCAACATACACATGCAAGAAAACATGACACACCTACACCATAGGAGGCACTACGCATTAAAAGGGGTGAAGCGCCAAATTCAAAAACCTGAGAAAAATAAATTTAAAGTTTTTTGAAGTTCAAACAACCATAAAATTTGTGTTTTTTAAGCTTGAGGGTTAATTTTTTTATGGTGCAGCTCAATCCCTCTCCCAGCAAACTGTGAAAACTGGAAGTTAATACTGTACTGTGAATAGTTATTATTTTATCGCGAGTTGAATGAGAACAACTACCCGTGATGTACAGTTGTTTAATCTTCACACCCAGAATAATCGCATCTTTCTGCCAAATGTTCTTATTATTGTGGACTAATACTGTAAAACAAGTTAATGGTCACCAAAAACAGCACTTGTCTGACCCCCCCCCATAGACCCACCCCAAAAAATGAAATAATAATAATAAACTCATTTGTCTACAAGTATTTATCTTTCCGTCCCTATTATTAGTCAAAGATTAATAATATTGTTAAGTATAATAGTGAGTAATAATAAGAAACCACTACGCCCATCTCCCCCCCCCATGTAATTAACATATGAATATAAAGGCGGAGAAAGTTTGCATAATCTTTGGTAAAAACAATATTATGATAATAGTATTACAATCTTACTTTGTTTAGTTCCTTCGTTTTATTATCCATGAAGATCGTAGTAACTTGAAGTTACGTAAATCCTGAGGAGTGCGTATAGCTTCAATGGCCTCATCATAATCAATCGGGTACAGTTTCATTATAACACTGAGTTATGGGCTCACTTTCACTAGCATTCGTTGGGTCAGGCTCACTTTCATCACTATCAAGGTCTGTCTCATCACTGTCCACTTCTACCTCCTCACACACAGTCTGATGTTCTTGTTGTGATACATTAGTGTCACTGTTTATGTTATCATTAGTCTCACTGTCATCATTTTCATCTTCACTTTCATCGTCATTATTGCCGTCAGTGCATGTCACGTAACTGTACCGGAACAGTCTGCAATAAGGTCTTGTGATGCATAACAGTCACTTTTGTATTATGAGTACTATACCAAAATCACTATCACCAAGCATTCCTGGGGTGTCAACGTGAGCACTGTCGTCACTAAACACACGCTCAGGAACCCACAACAGAAGGCCGAAAAGTTATAAAAAATAGTAGTAGAAAGTAAACTGAACCTCCTTATGCTATACAATGCACCAAAACAAACAAGGAGGCAGCATCCGGGAGTGCAGATTGGCCGAGGAGTTGTGACGTAGAAAGGGGAAATTGTGATTGGCTGCCTCAGGGGGTATGGTCCAAGGGAGGCGCATTGTCATTGGCTCGCGCTATGAATGGGATGTTGCCACCTTCTTTGACTGAGCGCACAGCCAGATACGTAGCTCCAGGCCAAAACACACCTTATTTTTGAAGGACTTTCTACCATACTTATATTCCAGCTCGAGGGTTACATCCAACATGTAGAGGAAGGGTCAAAATAGCGATATCCACCAAAAAACGCATTTTGACCGGGGTGTTGCTTCACCCCCTTCTAATGCTGAGCGCCTCATATGATCATCAGCCATAGCCGAAAATCTTCAATTTCTTGGGCCTATGTAGACTTGTAGATTGGGTGTTGTTGTGCTGTATTATAAAAGTTGAAATATTTCACATTTCTTGGTTGCGATAAAAGGCAATTTTATGTTTCACTTAGAGCTGCAGCAATATTTATGTTAAACACTATAAATTAAATTTAAAGTTGAATTTTATGTTACTGTTGTTGAATAATCATGATTAATTCTTCGTTTGTTATTAATGGGGTAACAAAATATTTCTGGTCCAAGTCAGGTAGACCAGCCATACAATGTCAGCAAAGGGCTCAAAAGTAAGAGAGTTTTCTGTTCATGTCTTCTATGGCATTTCAGTCACAAATGAATAATAACCGAGAAATAAGGTAAGATAAACAGTAAAATTGCTGCATTTTAGGTATGAAAGAGGAGGGGGGGGTTCTGAATATATGGTTAATATATGTTAGGTCAATTGGGAATCCACCACATACAGCAGACTATGTGGCTAAACAGTTCAGCATCTATACAAACAATGCAAGTACTGTACAGTTCAGCCTGTACAAAGTGTTGAACACTTGGCAATATCTGGCATCTACTTGTGAGTTATACATATATGACTGGGATATACTAATAACACTACTTGTCATCACATATTAGGCCTGAACCACAAAATGGGATAAAACTCTCTTTAATATCTAAGATCTTCGGGCACTTACATGCCAAATACTGTCAAGTACGGTACCTGGATAGAGCTTTTTGTGGTGAAAATAAAAATAAGATGAGGGTTTGTTTGCCAGAGCTGGGGGATATATACTCGTCTATAAATCTACCTCGTTTATAGGTCGACCCTGATTTTTTGACCAAGAAATCATTAATTTACGATATGCCTCATTTATAGGTCGACCCAAGTTTTTGAGGGTAATGGAACAGCAAAACCTTCACTAAAAACTGAGGGTCGCCGTGCCTGAAACACCGAGCGCCGAAGGCAAATTGTTTACCATTATTACGACACTTTACACTGAAACACGGGTAGTTTCAGCAAAATATTGTACATTTCCATTCAAGTGTTTATTCAAGTCAATTAGGAGGGAATATTATTGTAATACAACATTTTTTTTAAACTGAAAACCATTCGAAAAGCGATTACGGTAACATCTTTTGAACGAAAGAAGGCGAAAGTCGATTTTTTTCATCATGATTTTATCCCACTTTCCACTGTAATACGTACGTCATTTCAGCAAAAATATTACATTTCCGTGAATGTATTATATCGAGCACAGTATGAATAGAATATCATTGTTATAAAACAGTATTTTAACTGAAAACTATTAAAATAACGAGTAAAATCTCTTGAACATCGGAAGGCTAGTTAAAGTCTTTTGTTTTCGTCATGTATTTTATCCTATTTTACATTGAAATACATCACGTTTCAGCAAAACTACTATTTATTTCCGAGAATATATTCATTCAGGCACAGTTAAGATAAAATATACATGTGATGTAACAGTTTTTTAACTGAAAATGATTCGAAAAACACGTGTAACGTCTAGCTGAAACTCGGCAGCTGGTGGTGCGTCTTGCATCGTTGTAAACAATACGAGGTTGAGGTGGATTACCGGGTATTATACTAAGTGTGAAATATAGAAAAGGTTTTTATTACCGGTATTTTTTGTAGATCAATGAGTACTGTACTGTGATACCGTATATGATATGATAAGTTAGCCTGTGCTAAGAACTTCAACATAGACTACTGAAAGCACGTTGTAAGGTAATTTAGCCTATTGTAAGTTGGTGAGCTTCATCTGCTGAAGGCACTGCACAATTTTTTATTACTAATTGGTACATATTTTACATTTCCATTGTTTACTGGCAGTAAATGGTAAATATTTTTCATGTCTGAAGCTAAAAGTTGCTCCTCGCCCATCCCATCATGCACGGATTCAACCTAACAAAACTATTACTCATGTAGAGGTCGACCCCCAATTTTTTGCTTAAAAATTTGGTCTTAAAAACTCGAACTACACAAGAGTATATACGGTAGTTGACAGGATGGACAATATCTTGTCTGGTAATGGGAACAAACCCATTATCTGCCTCAGTGCAGGAGGTAATGCTATTGGCCAGTGTAGGAGTGAGGAGCTCCTTGATAAGTTCAAGACAGCTATAGAACGTATTAGGTTGAAGGGAGGGATCCCTATCATATGTGGTGTCCTGCCTAGAAGGAGAGTTGACAATGAATGGTTGTCATGGGCAGTTGGTGTCAACGGCCGTATTGACAGATATTGCAAGTCAATATCAGTTCCATTCATTGACAACTTGGGACAACTTTTAAGGCAGAAGGGACCTTTATGCTAGGGTGGGGTGGCAACCCTGGCTGGCTCTCTCGAGAGAGCAGTTCAAAAGATGTCGAAATCTTTAAACTGCTAGGGGAACATATGGACACAGAGGTGGAGGAGACTGCAGTGGGAGAGGGTAAACAAAGTGAAAGGTTACAGGGAAATAGTGCTAGGAATGATGACATATAAGTTAGGCAGGGAGTTAAAACTTAAACGCGTCCAAGAGAGGACTCGGATCACGACTAAATTAAATATCTACTGAGCAAACAGTAGGAATATAGTAGGAATATGAGAAACAAAATGGATGAAATCAGGGAGTTGGTATGTACCGAAAAAATCAATATAACAACATTCACCGAAACATGGATAAACTTAGAATCACGTGTTACCTGTCGAATACCAAATTGCAGGTTACAAATTATTCCATGCCGATAGGTAGATTAGGAAAGGAGACAGAGTAGCAATCTATGTCAGGGATAATCTGAAGTGTGAAATAAATAAGGAAATAAAAACTGAACTGAATACAGAAACAATTTGGATAGAATTAGTCGATGGTCGGGAAAAATTAAAAGCCGGAGTAATATATAGACCTAATCTAGACAGAGTTAATGAGAGACTTATTTGGGATGAAATGCGCAGGGCATCCAGACATAGCAAAGTCTGTATAGTAGGCGACTTTAACCTTGGCCAAATAGATTGGACTGACCTTACAGGTAACTCAGAATCAGAGGATTTTCTCGAGACGATCCAGGACTGTTTTCTAAGTCAACATATATAGCCAAACCCACCCGGGGTAATAATATACTCGATTTAGTTCTATCTAACAGAGAAAATCTCATTAGTAATGTCAAGGTAGGGAATGAACTTGACAACAGCAATCACAAAGAAATACGATTTCATGGCAGTCGCAAGAAAAATTCCATTAAAGTCCCAGATTTCAGAAGGGCAAACTTTGATGGGTTGAAAAGACAGCTGAGAGAAGGTATCACGTTTGGGGATGGATTACATGGCCTCACACAATGTACCCACAGAGGGAGACCTCACTTTACCTGGAGACCTGACAATGATAACCTTCCAAAATATGACGGTTGAGGATGACCTGATCACCAGATCTGAGGTTGATGAGTTCCACAACAATTTAAATAATGAGTTATTTGATGCACAAAGGCAGAACATACCACGCAGAAAACTCATTTCAAACAACAATTACCCGAAATGGATAATTATTTAAAGAATATTATTGGACAAAGGAAGGCTATAGGTAGGAGAATTAATTGTGGTGAAGTTTACCTCCGAGATTATTATAAAGTATTGGTCAGTAGGGTTAAGATTGAGAAACAAAAAGCAAAGAGGAATAATAAACTGAAGATAGCAAGGGAGGCAAAATCAAACTCCAAGGGATTCTATCAAATGTATCAAACTAAAACACGAGAAAAGATTGGGCCAATACAGTCAGATACCGGCGAGCTAACTGATAATGACGGAGAAATGAGCAATAATTTGAATAAATATTTTTCAACAGTTTTCATCACGGAAAATTTAAACGTGATACCCGAGACACCGACTATACAGAGATAGTGAAGAAAATAGTGACTAGTAATGATGTTAGTAAGCAAATAGACAAACTAAAGCCTAATAAGTCACCAGGTTCCAATGAGATACAGTATTTGCCCGAGTATTAAAGGAATGTAAGGAAGAGCTTAGTATGCCCTTAGCAAAGTTGATTAACATGTCCTTAAAAATGGGTGTAGTACCAGAATCCTGGAGGATAGCAAATGTAATAACGATTTTCAAGAAGGGAGATAGATCACTATCCTCTAACTACCATCCAATCGGTCTAACATCAATTGTAGGCAAATTACTGGAAGCAATCATTTCAAACTATTCAAAATCACCTGGAGAAGCACAAGTTGATCAATGATTCCCAACATGGCTCGTATTAGTCTGTCAGTAATATTATATAAATATGAGCTAAGGACATACACTCATTATATACCTTTTATCACCCAGACTATACAGCTACATAAACATTTGTTCTGCCACACCTTCTCGGGTGTACAGCCCTCAACCCTCAGTGTGTGGGTAGACTGTTTAGTTAATGACTGCGTTGAAGTGTGGTTTATCTCTAGTCACCAGACTCAAGAGAGTACAGCCCAGTTCTCACCAGTTCACAGCCCGGCACGATGCCTTAAAGTCGTGTCGAGAAGACCAGCTCTCCGGGCTGTGCTTCTCTCTAAATATATCAGCTAATTACAAGCTAATAGCTAATGCTCATTAGTCTGTCAATACCAAATAATTGTACAGACATGACTTCCCAATATAACTAGAAAACACCACGTGTGTTTACATTAAACCAAGGAACAACGAGTGAAGATAACATTACCTGTGTGTCTTGTTGAACTTACAAGATAAGATAATTACAAGTACGTATAACCCAGGACAGCTGTGACGGTATCAACCAATCTACGATTGTATCAAAGGTAACATGTTGTGAGATTACCTGATATCTCACTCAGCTGCATCAAAGAAGATATTAAAAAATGGATTAGGGCATGGTTATAGGACAGGAAACAGCGAGTGAGCATTAACGGCACTAAATCCGATTGGAGCAACGTCACAAGTGGAGTACGGTACCCCAAGGCTCAGCACTTGGACCATTATTATTTATTATATATATATATATATATATATATATATATATATATATATATATATATATATATATATATATATATATATATATATATATATATATATATATATATATATATATATATATATATATATATATATATATATATATATATATATATATATATATATATATAAATGACATAGATATCGGCGTAGACAGCAACATAAGTAAATTTGCTGATGACACTAAAATAGGGTGTGTACTGTAATTAAATCTGACGAGGACTCCACAAAACTACAGGAAGATCTAAAAAAAAAATTTGAATGGTCTGAAAAATGGCAGATGAAATTAAATGTGGGCAAATGTAAAGTACTTAGTCTAGGAGATGTAAACAGGGAAGCCAGATACCAGATGAACAACGATGTTAATGAGAATTCCGACTGTGAGAATAAATTAGGAGTAATGATAAATAGGAATCTTGAGCCAAGTAAACAATGTGTATTTGCTCAAAACAAGGCTAATTAAGTACAGTACTTGGATTAATACAAAGGAGTGTTAGCTACAAGACTAGCGAGGTAATCCTAAAACTACATCTTGCGCTTGTGAGACCTCACTTGGATTACGGAGTTCAATTCTGGTAACCGTATTACAGAATGGATGTAGAAACCTTTTAAAGAATTTGGTATTTTTGCGTTTACACACCGCACATTCCTACCACTAATCTATTATCATATTCGAATAAGACGTCTAATTATTAGAAAATTTTCATCTATTACATTACCGGCGGAAATGTATAATAACAGAGAGAGCGTATCCAAAATTTTCTTTATTTTCATTCCTTAATCTTGTGCCATTATCACCTGCCTCACCTCCAACACTGTGTCTCCTGCCTTCTCCTTCATAAATCATCACGTGCATGCATGCGTTCCCATACACGTCACGCGACCAATCAAAAGCGTTTTTTTTGCAACCAATTAAAATGATTTGTGGTTTAATTCGAGGTATTTTTGGCCCAATCAAAATCGATTTTTATTTTGGGTCTCTCATATTTCCAAATTCAAGTTCAGTTCCGACCAAGGAAGTCCGTGATGGGTGTCACTTAAATTATATGGAGCCGATTGCGAGTTTTTGGAAAAAAAAACCGAAGAAACTGTAGCATTTTCTCGATCGCATGGTGTTCTTCCAACCTCAGTAAAGTGTACTAAGAGCAAGACTGAATGTAAATATCACAAAGACCAACATATGTGGCGTTGTGTAAAAATCTCAGAATCCAACGACGATTAAGAACCAGGCCATTAAGTTAAGAAATGGGTGATTCCATCATTTGGTGAGTCAGTTAAGTTAGGTTAGGTTTTTGTTTTTCTAGTGTTTCTTGGTGTATTTTTTTTCCACTTAGCCATTAATTTTTTTCGGAAAACGTCCAACGAAAAAAATCTATAAAAAAAAAAAAAACGGTAATTTCCGCCATAAATGAAGGTCATATTCGGTCTAAACACACACAAATACACTAGAAAAATAAAATTTTGACTTTCTAACAGTGCGGTGTGACAGTGCAAATTTACCAAGAATTCAGAGGAGAATAACAAGACTAATCCCGGGCATTAGGAACCTTGAGTATAGAGACAGGTTAAAGCATCTTAATTTGCACTCCCTCGAGAGACGTAGAGTGAGGGGTGATATGATCGAGGTGTATAAATGGAAGTCAGGGCTGAACAAAGATGATATAACAAAGGTACTCAAACTATCAACCAGGAACGAACTCATGACAATGGTTTTAAATTCGGGTAAATTTGCACTTCCACCTCACCATCTGTTAAAAAGTCAAAAATATATTTTTCTAGTGTACTTGAGTGTGTTTAGACCGAATATGACCTTAATTTCCGTCGGAAATTGACGGTTTCTTTATCAATTTTTTTTTCGTGGGACGTTTTTCGAATAAAAATAATGGATAAGCGAATAAAAAATACACCAAGAAACACTAGAAAAACAAAAACCAAACATAACCTAACTGACTCTCACCATATGATGGATTCACCTATTTCTTACCTTATTGGCCTGGTTCTTGTTCGTCTTGGATTCTGAGATTCTTACACAACGCCACATATGTTGGTCTTTGCAATATTTACATTGACTTGCTCTTAGTACACTTTATTGAGGTTGGAAGAACACCATGCGATCGAAAAAATGCTACAGTTTCTTCCTTTTTTTCCCAAAAACTTGCAATCAGCTCCATATAATAGAAGTGACACCCATCGCAGACTTCCATGGTCGGAACTGAACTTGAATTTCGAAATATGAGACCCAAAATAAAAATCGATTTTGATTGGGCCAAAAATACCGCAAATTAAACCCAAAATCATTTTAATTGGTTGCAAAAACGCTTTTGATTGGTCGCGTGAAGTGTATGGGAACGCATGCGCGTGATGATTTATGAAGGAGACAAGCAGTGTGAGAGGTGAGGTTGGCGATAAATGGCGGAGATTAATGGAAGAAAATCGAGAAAATTTTGGATTTGCTTTCTCCGTTATTACACATTTGAGACGGTTATGTAATAGATGAAAATGATCTTATAATTAAACGTCTTATTAAAATATGATCATAGATTAGTGGTAGGAACGTGGAATGTTTAAACGCAATAATACCTAAATTAGACAAATTTAAATTTAGGCACAAAATAGGTAAACATTGGTTTGGAAATAGAGTAGTGGACGAGTGGAACAAGTTACCAAACATCATCATTAACTAGAATACGCTGGATAGCTTCAAACATACAGTAGGTTGGATGGATATTATGAGCAATGGGGTTGGGTGTAAACGGGACTGCCAAGTATGGGCAGTAGGCAGCTACCAAACAGGGAGGTACTACTGCATGGGAAGCTTAATGGTAGACCCTGTTGTCATATGTGACCAAGTCCCAGGTTGCTTATCTGACTTTCTACCTCATTTACACACACAAATGCACAGGGTTTCAATTGTTTCTCTTACTTTGACAACACAACATACATATACAGTAATGTTTCTCACTATTGATTTTTCTTCTTTATGGTTCTTTAATATTATTATTATTATTATTATTATTATTATTAGTGTTATTACTATCATTATAATTTTATTATTTTATTTTGATTTTTTGTATTTATTATAAATTTTATTTACTATGAATTATTATTATTATTACATTTTCTCCCCCTATAGGGCCCTGCTGTGGGTCAGTGACCTGTGTGGGCTATTAATCCCCGTACAAAACAACAACAAAATGGACAAATAGGCTCTACTAGCCTATAAAAATAGCCACCATATCCTAACTACGTTAAAAATCAAACCAATTCTTTAAACCTCTGTGTATTTTGTGGGGTTATAAATATTGAGGTAATTAAATGGTTCGTAGCGAAGCATTTAAATCACCTCACCATAAACAATGTCGTGTTTACGATATATCAGCCCAAAATATTAGTTAAATAATAAGTAGGGTGAATCATTGTCAAATATATGGTGTAATATCATCTATAAAGTACAGTACATACCGACTTATTTCCCGTCCACACAAATGGCCGCGACTTCCTCATCCAGCGGCCGCCATCTTGGATGTGTTCGAGTTCCTGCGTCAAGTCACCAAACTTTTTATATTAATCTTAAATTATTTACGAATGATTTGTATTTTGTATTTTAAATATATGTGTAAATAATACCAATTGAAATATTAATCTATACCATAACGGTATATTACATTAATTATTAATACGCTCCTTTGAAGGAATGTCAACTGTTCGTACACCTCAAATCACTCACTTGTCATCCTCGTTTAAATGATTGATAATTGCATATTTATTGAGTAAAATCATCATATAACTTTACAGTTAATTTGACATGTATGCAGAAATTAAAGATATACAGTTCAGTATGCATATAGACAACGCAGGTACACAGTATACATACCTAGACTGGCTGGAGGTAACGAGCTGTTCACTGTTGCGCCTCACTCCTTGGCCCGGGTCAATGTGAGACCTTAAGGTTTTATCCAGAAATGGCATTGGATAATGAAGGACAAACTCAACAGGAACAAATGAGGATTAAAAATGAATGGGCAAAGATGAAATACACATATAGTAATGTAGCTTCATTTAAAAGATTCAATTGTCACAGTTTGTAAAATTGAAGGTCAGCCTTCACAACTCCTGAGCCATAGACGGCAGTTACCATCCCATCCCAGACCCCTTTAGAAAATGACGTCTTTTAGTCCCTAATATAGGCCACCCAACCAACAAGTTGAGTGTCCTGGGCCATGAAGTGGCCTTAGGTCACTTGAGTGGCCATGTGGAGTCTGGACCGACAAGAGCCATTATCCCACCTGCCACCTCTGGAGGAGTCAGGGATGCGGCCCTAGGTGATGACGACCATCAAATCCTATGTTATGTCATCACTGCAATCCCTTAAAGCTTGTTTGGGCAAGTAATGACATCCCCCAAAACAAAACTGTCAGTCAATTACAAACAGCCGTCCTAATTCTAGGACATACAATATACCCCATTAAAGGAGCTGAAACACGCTGAGTTTAATATCATGATATAAGTGTGTAGAAAAAATTCAACCAATTTGGACAATTCCTTCTGGTGGTCACCCTCTTCTACACCTTTAATATATATATATATATATATATATATATATATATATATATATATATATATATATATATATATATATATATATACACGAACTGTCTCGTAAATTGGGTACGAGTTGACATGTTCTGTTGGGTACGAGTTGCAGCACCCTTCCCACACTGCTTCCTTCCCTCCTACACATCCGTACTGGCTACTCCTTCCTCCCTCTCTTGCTTCTAACTTCCCTTCCTCTTCCTATCTCCCTCACTACCTCCTCCCAACATCTACTAACTCTTCACTTCTCACGGAACAAAATACGATAACAATACACAACTCACAAATATCATCAAATGTTGCAAAAGAAGGTGACAGCCGTTGCAAGGAGAGAATTTGAGGTTAAAATAGACAAACGCACTGCTTTAAATGGACAGACACAAGACACGAGTTGACTTTGGTTGAAAGTGTTTATGTTTATCAGTGACAACGAGCCTAAAGTATTTATCAAACCTAAACTGTATATTAATTATCTAAAGCAATTAAATGTGGTTATATTATAGTTTGGGTTAATTATTGTTATTTTTAATTAGTTTAGTTTTTTTAAGTTTAGTTGTGGAAGGCGGTTTAGTGTCGTTGTGTGGTGGGTCCATGAATGGCCTTTCCTCTATAGCTCTACTCTCATCCCTCCACCTATCACCCCTCCCTCTATAGCTCTACTCTCATCCCTCCACCTATCACCCCTCCCTCCCTCACCCTCCACCTATCACCCCTCCCTCCCTCACCCTCCACCTATCACCCCTCCCTCCCTCACCCTCCACCTATCACCCTCCCTCCCTCCACTCACCCTCCCTCCACCCTCCACCCATCACCTCCCTCCCTCACCTCCACCTCACCTCCCTCCTCACCCTCCCTCCCTCACCTCCACCTATCACCCCTCCTCCCTCACCCTCCACCCACCCTCTCCCTCCCTCACCCTCCACCTCATCCCTCTCACCTCCCTCACCCTCCACCTCCCCTCACCTCTCACCCCTCCCTCCCCCACCTCCACCTATCACCCTCCTCCCTCACCTCCACCCACCCTCCCTCCCTCACCCTCCACACCCACCTCACCTCCCTCACCTCCACCTATCACCCCTCCCTCACCCTCCACCTATCACCCCTCCCTCCCTCACCTCCTGTACACTAGACAATAATAGCTGATATAGCACTTTATTTTAAGCTTTTACACAGTTATCAGCTTAATAACTGTTTGAGTGGACAGTCATTTCTCTTAGCTTAATAACTGATTATGGAGTCATTCCTCTCAGCTTAATAACCAGTTGAGTGGTCAGTCATTCCTCTCAGCTTAACTGGTTAAGTGGACAGTCATTCCTCTGTTACACACTGTTGACAAGTACTGTACAGACTCTTGAATGTACTCAAATTTACCTGAACATGTGGTGAACAGTGTTGGTCAGGTGTGGTCTGTAAGGAGTGTTCATATATCAGTTTTGAAGAGTTTTATTACTTCATACAAGTACAATGATGCCATTATGTGGAGATGAAACAATTACACATAGACAATCTTCATAAAAAACAATGACAAATTATAACATGGGTAGTAAGGATTGTTACTTAAACCTGGTGTATGTAGGCACATGTACACAGGTTAAATAGACACACATACACAGTGTAAGTAGGCACACACACACACAGTGTAAGTAGGCACATGTACACAGTGTAACTAGGTACACATACACAGTGTAAGTAGACACACATAAACAGTGCCTTAATGTTTGTGTTTACAGTCCCTCAACAAACTAACACACACTAAACACAAAAATTCAATGCATCAGTTTTAATCAACTGTGGTGACCTGGGAGAGGAAAAAATTAAGGCTGGTTGTGGTCCATGCTTAACATTCCTCCTTCAAGTGTCAGGATAATGTCTCCGAGGACACTGTGAAGAATATGGTTATGTGTAGACAATATTGGTGTACCGAGTATATGCATGTTGTTGATGTACAGTATAACACAAACATCAAGGTATTTCTGTAAACACTGTCCATATTTTTAGTAATTTTAGCATAATTATAAAAATAATTCCTCCAATTATACATAGTAAGCTGATACAGTGCAGCACTGTTCTGTATCAGGCCGAGTCTTTTTCTGTCTTTGGGTTGTACGTACAGTAACGACCCCCATCAGGTCAAAATGCCATTTTATATCAAATAATAGACTAGATAAGCCGTCCAAGCAAATGAGAAACACATACACACACCTATAATTGGTCCTTAACGAGTCGTACGGTGAAAGAAACGTTTACTGACGCCACGTGGACAAACGACTGAAGCACAAACGACACCAGCAACTTCCATGACTGACATCCAACGTTACCTCGAGCACATAAGGTAACACCGGTTCATTAGTCACTGCGTTTTTACCGTGTATTTATTGTACTCGACACAGGAAATTGGAGGGCAGACCATACTTTGTACATGAGCGCTGAGTCGTCTCCATCAGAAAATTTCGGCTGTCTGGCCCCTGGGAACAGATGCCTCTATATTCCAAGTACTGTGGGAGTCGACACAAAGAACGACACGGGTAGGTGGACTGTTCCCTCTAAACAGAATCCCTACAACAAAAGCATCGAACGCCCCCGTGCAGCATTCAGAACATCCCTCAGCATTTAGCGGGAGATTACACTGAGGTACATTTAAGCTGATAGAAAACTATACACTAATTCTTGTTCTGACTAATCCTGACTTTCAACATTTATGTAAAGCTTTAAAAAGTGTTGAATAATGTTAAGGTCAGAGAATTCCTCTTCCTCCTCCTCCTTGCCTCCACAGCTGAGAGCAGACAAAGGGTCACGGGGTCACATAACTACAGTACCATGACCTGTAATCGAGTAAGCCACCATGTGTGATCATACAAGGTTGACGATGTGTCTCATTATTTGTGTTTGTTGACATAAATAATTGTAACAGGCCTGAGTATTTCATGGCTAATGTGGCTGCTACTGCTATCTGTCTGGCCATAGTGTTCCTCACAACACCTAACCCTACATTGATAGTTAAGGATTTCCTACTACACTACTCCTCCTGATGTGTGTAAAAATGGAACACACGGACCATATGTGCAAAAATGGAACACAGGGATCATGAAGCACTCACCGATGATGGCCGATGTCCCTACAGCTAACTTCCACTGATGACGGCTGCCATCTCTACAGCTAACTTCCACTGATGATAGCTGCCGTCCCTACAGCTAACTTTCACCGATGATGGCCGACGTCCCTACACTTAACTTCCACTGATGATGGCCGCCGTCTCTACAGCTACCTTCCACCGATGATGGCTGCCATCTCTACAGCTAACTTCCACTGATGATGGCCGCTATTTAAGGGTTAATCCACAACAAGCACCGCACCCAACAGCCTGACTCAGCTGACACTCGCTACACCTAGACCCAGAAGTATATATATATCTTACTGTACACAAATACACAAAGTCCTTAAACCTACACCATTACCACCGTACTTGTTCCTTTGGTTGACACGCGGCCCAAACAACACTGACGGTAAAATGTTTGGCACAGAAGATATAAATTGTAAATATGAGATCAATTTGTTACTGCAATAAGGAATACATTTGGTTATATTAGCTAGGATTAGTTAGGTGTGTCTGTGTGTGTCTGAGTGAGAGAAAGACCAGAGAGACTGAGAGAAATAGACAGGCAGACAGACATGCAGAGAGAAAGAGTGATAGACAGAGAGAGATAATAAGACAGATGGACAAAGACAGAAAAACAGACACACACACAAATTTAAACACATCACATACCTCTTATTCATCAACTTTAATAATTAGACTAAATATGACCAACTTTGACACCACCAAAACTGACAAGAAAATTTTGGCATCAAATTTTATTCTCGTTTTCATCTTTGGAATCATACTTTGAGAGCCCCCCCACCCTAATTTTCATTACTGCTAAAATATTAAATGGTTTACATATTATACACACTAACCTAACCTAACCCAACCTAACCTAACCTAACCCAACCTAATGGTAATCTAACTTAAGCTGTCCCAACCTAACTTAATGTAATGCAATAGAATACCCTAACAGTGACCCAATACTAACCTAACCTAACAACAGGGAAAAACCATCCCTATGGATTTAAAGATTGTGACATAATATTCCTCAACAGCCCATCAAATGTAAACTAATCATAATAGTATCAGTAATTCAATCAACAATACAGCACAGGTTTTCCTATTTACTTCTTCATAACTATCTAAGTCATTATACTGTAGATACAATGAATAATTTCCAAATGAATGGGAAAATTTATATAATACAATGATGAATGAATAGCACACATGAATAATACCGAGGGGGTTATATGTTACAGGTCTTTCAGATCAAACTCACTCAATTACGTATCCTTACAGAGGTGTACGTTAAGTTTCAATATGAACACTATGACCCCTGGTGTCTCTAGGGTCGCCAGAATCCTTCATACATTGTGTCGTATTGTCTCACTCAATCGTACGTATATTTTTTTTGAGCACGTGTACATCGATTAATGAGAAATTTACCTTGAGACTTTTTATAATCAAACCAAACGTGAACATTGATAAATAAAAAAACATTCTGACGATCATTTTTCTTTAGGGAACGTGAACTTTTTTAGCTGTTATGTGGTCAAGCTAGCTAACCAGTGGGTAGAGTAGGGGATAAAAAAGTTTACTCCATTGGTTAAACGAGTCACAGAGAGTCTTCGAACTTGCTTACCCAGACTGTGGGAGCTTTGTGTGTGTTATTTAATCTCACTTGTGGTCGACGTTGTTTCATTTTCCGAGGGAGCGAACTTTTGACCTCGACTCTACATAGACGCATTTCCCTCACTCACTGCATTAAAATTAACAAGTAAAAAATAATATTTGACACATTAAATTTATCCTCAATACAAATTCAATTATGTACACATTTCTATACACATTAATATATATAATAAACATTAATATAAATTTCCTCTCTTTGGTTAACTTAAAATTTATATGATAATTCAAAAGAACTTAATATCCAACATGTTAATTACTCATTGGCTAAAAGAACATAATACTGAATATATTATTAACTTAAAAAAATTAACAGAATGAGACACCCTGTACACATATGGGTGACTTATGAGACACCCTGTACACATATGGGTGACTTATGAGACACCCAGTACACATATGGGTGACCTATGAGACACTCTGTACACATATGGGTGACTTATGAGACACCCTGTACACATATGGGTGACCGATGAGACACCCAGTACACATATGGGTGACCTATGAGACACCCTGTACACATATGGGTGACCTATGAGACACCCAGTACACATATGGGTGACCAATGAGACACCCAGTACACATATGGGTGACCTATGAGACACCCTGTACACATATGGGTGACCTATGAGACACCCAGTACACATATGGGTGACCAATGAGACACCCTGTACACATATGGGTGACCTATGAGACACCCTGTACACATATGGGTGACCTATGAGACACCCTGTACACATATGGGTGACCTATGCGACACCCTGTACACAGACGGGTGACCTATGAGACACCCTGTACACATATGGGTGACCTATGAGACACCCTGTACAGTGTTAAGCCATATTCTTGACTTCCGTTCACCAGCAACAGAAACTCACAACAAAAACACCATTTTCCGTTCCTCGCAGTTCACTTTCCGCGTCGAGAGTGACCCGAGGACTGTTTTAGGAAAGGGGTCCAATATATTCACTTACATACTTAAAAGTGAATCATTATATTTACTTTATGACAGCTTAATAGATCAATTACTTAATAGTGATTGTAAGTAAATTATCTGAATAAACCATAAGTAATAGTGTACTTAAAAGGGAGTTATTGATTCCCCTGTAAGTACTAACTGATGTTATGTACTTAAATGTGATTCACTTATTTATTTTTCTAAGCATAGACTTGAATATATCACATACAGTACTTGAGAATGATATTGGACTTTGATTCACCTGATGATCAGTGACACCTTTATGCTACCTGGGTAGGGTCGGGTTGAGTTAGGTAGGGTAGGGTCGGATTGGGTTAGGTTGGGTAGGTTAAGTCAAGTTAGGTTAGCATTAGTGTTGTTAATCTTAAGGTGAAATAAATGGGGGAGGGAGATAATATTGAGGTGTTTTCATACTAATATTATCATCACCAGCTAGAGTTAATGCCTCTGTGAATACACCAAGTCATTCTGGCAGCCATTATAAATGAACTATAAATAAAAACATTCCCTCAATGGACATACATTGAACTGCAACCAAAAAACAGGAAGATAAGAAATAGAAAATGATGAATGGAATGAGGTGACTAAAGACGAAGATGACTGATGTTAAACTATTTACAAAGTAGCGCAACAATATATAATTATAATATTTTCTTAAGTAGGTTCAGTTTGTAGTAGTGAGGATATGATATTACCCTTATTTGAGGTTGAACTGATGAGGACTGTTGGGAGGTGTGTGGTGGTGGTGTTTGTGGCATACTGGAGGAGGAACTGACTGTGTTCAAGTGATAAGTAGTACCTCCAACACCTGCAGTGAACCTTGAAGACCTGCAGTGAGCCTTGAACACCTGCAGTGACCCTCCAACACCACAGGCCTTGTCATAACATCTTGGCCTGGGATTCACATCTACCAGTAACAGTCATGTTTTTAAACCCCAATAATAAGATGTTTGGGCTGTGTTGATGTACATGGACAAATACATCTTCCTTTAAATAATATTCTGTGACTCTCCTTTACTACTGCTTTAAGAAATGTTGTTCGTCCATCACACTTCTCTAATAAAGTAATTTACACTAACCCAAATTCTATTAGATAATAAAATATATGATAACTTTGGCCCTTAATAAAGTAGATGTGTAGCTACAAGTAATACTGTGAGCCATACTGTACTGATATGTTGACTTATGATATTGATTAATTTACTGTACTATCTTAAGAAGTACTGCACAAACATGTATGTAAGATTATTATTCCTTACAGGACACAAGACCAGGGACGCTCACACTGACCCTTGGCCAAACATTCACCAGGTGTGGACGGGACTAAAGTTTCTCTCCTGTTGAGCAGCGAGGGCGGGAGTGGCCGCTCCAACACACTCCCGGGTTACTGTGTGAGACAGTTTGTGTCGGTGTTGTACTAGAGGGAACACCGAGTCTGGCACGGCGACGACAACGCTCCGGGTCCACGCCGACCGTCCTCACACGTTTGTGTTGTATTTAGACTCGTGCGTCAGACGGGAAAAACTTCCGGTGTTATACTTGGGGACGGCACCGGATGCCGCTCTCAGGCTCACCGACCGACCCACGGGCTGTCTCGCGAGCCCCGTGCCGTACATGTTGCCGGAGTCTCCGAGGTGACCGTAAATCTTTTGACCGGTCGTCCGACCGTAAATGTCCTGAAGCGAACTCTGGTGAATGGCACTTGATGGCACGGCACCCTGGGGGATGGGGGGAAGAGGGATCTGGGGTGCCTGGGGCAGCTTGAGGGACCCGCTGGACCCCGACGTGGTGCGGCCGTACACGCTCTGTGGACCGTGAGAACTAAGTCTTGGACTGGAGCGACCCGTGTGGCCGTAGATACTCTGGATGCCGTTGTGAGTCTTCTGGCCGTATATCGGCTGTCCGGGGGCGAATGTGACTGCTGGATGCTGAGGAACGGGAGAATTACTGGAACTGTTGCTGCCGCTGCTGACGTTGGCACTGCCACTGTGATAACCGCTGGAGTTTGTCGACTGACTGCTGTTAAAATTGTTCTGTGCCACGGCCATCAAGTCCTCATTCACGATCTTCTTCTTGGCGTCCAGTTGCTGTTGGTCGGTGAAGGACGTCAGGGGCCTCGTGCCGTAGATCGGGTCCACGGGCGGCTTGATCTCCTGGGTCAGATTGCGTTGCCTCCGGATCACCACGGTCGACTCGGCTGCCGGGTACAGGACGGAGCCCGGCACTGGCGAGACCGTCCCGGCAACATTCCCCGCAACACAGGTGTATCCGTAGGGGCTGCCGGGAGAGGAGCTCATCGGTGGACGCTGCATTGACATGGCCTTTGGTGGGGCCATTACGTGGCTGGAGTCTGGAGGCAGTTGTGTGAGGTCATCCACGCTGTTGGACCTGTGAGAGAGAGAGAGATGACTTATTGGTAGAAGATAGGTAGATAGATAAATAAATATATTAACAGGTAGACAGATAGAATGAAAGACAGACTGGCACACAAACATTTAGACACAGATAGATAAAGACTCAAAGACAGGTAGATATAGATACACAGAGAAAAAACAGATGCTTATATAACAGACAGAGACAGACAGACAGATGCTATTACTGTACACACACACAGAGATAAAAAGACAGATACAGACAGAAAGAAGAAAACTGATAAACACAGATATTTATAGAGAGACAAAGACACAGACAGACAGCTCTAGTTATCTCACCTATTTCTCATAATGTCCGTGGCCCCAGAGTGGACCCCAGACTCCTCGGAATTCTCTGGAGGGGTGTTAGAGGAGGAGGTGGACACAGAGTCGCTGCGTTGAGAGCGATCTTCGTGTACCATCCCTGAGTCGTTGCTCCGTGTGCTGCGTGGAGTCATGGGGCCCTGTAGTGTGGAGATAAACACGTGAATTGGGAGTCACCATCAGTTGTATATTAGCCTAACTTAACCTTACCTAAAAATACCCTGAATCTAACCTAACCAAACACTATTGTCTATTCATAAAGGTCTGATGAGATATGTGGTGTAAAAATATACATTTGCTTGGTATTGTATAAATATTGTGGATATAAGAATTTATTGTACTATAATAAATATATTTTGTATAAGAATTATTGTTTTTCATGTAGGTAGGCAATTTCTCTTCAGACACAGGTGACGTTGTTGTTGTGGCGGTTGTGGTAAAGTACGTTCTGGACAAGAAAATTTAATATTCCGTACATGTAGTTAGTTTTGCTATTTGGTATATACCTGTATATTGATTAATGTTTGGATATTCTTTGTAAGCAAGAGTCTTCAGAAATAGATATCGTAATTGTATGAAGCAAATTTATAGGATTAAAGTATTGTTTTCAGTGTATGTGGGCCATTTGTCCCTTGTGGTCGCTGGCTGGATGGACTGGAGAACCTTGTATTGTGCTCGTGTTCATTTGGAGGGTTATGATGTGAGTTTGAGTTAACATTATTTTTGATTGGATCATTATTCATTAACAGTATAGATTACATTAAAAATTATAAGGTTCTTGTTAAATATTTCTAGAGCTAATGTATATTTTATATTTGTGTTTTTATGATTTGTTTTATTGCATGTTGCTTCACAGGCTGAAACTTACTTCAACTAAATTGGTGTTACTGCCCAACAACTGTCATAATGTAATCTAACCTAACACACCACTAATCCTAACTGATCACTACCTTAAGCTAACACACCCCTTATACTAACTGACCACTACCTTAACCTAACACACCACTAATCCTAACTGATCACTACCTTAAGCTAACACACCCCTTATACTAACTGACCACTACCTTAACCTAACACACCCCTTATACTAACTGACCACTACCTTAACCTAACACACCCCTTATACTAACTGACCACTACCTTAACCTAACACACCCCTTATACTAACTGACCACTACCTTAACCTAACACACCCCTTATACTAACTGACACTACCTTAAGATTATACTAACTGACCACTACCTTAACCTAACACACCCCTTATACTAACTGACCACTACCTTAACCTAACACACCCCTTATACTAACTGACCACTACCTTAACCTAACACACCCCTTATACCAACAGTACGGCCCGCGGGCCACATTTGGCCCGCCAAATTATTTCTGTGGCCCGCCACTGCATTTGGCAACCAGAAAAAAAATTCTTATTAATTACAGAAAGGGCAATTTTGGAAGTTGGGTGGACATACCAGCAATACTGGCTCGTCGCTATTAACCTGTGGCCCGCGAAGTGTGCCACCATTCATGAAGTGGCCCTCCATCAAAAATAATTGCCCACCCCTGCCTTATACTAATGCTAAACTAACCTTACCCTATCCTAACACTACCCTATCCACATTACCCTAACACATATCCTAACCTAACCTAATGTACCCTAACTTAACTTTACCCTAACAAGTTTACATTAACTAACAATGTTTACAGGCAACTCAGTATTACAGTGAAACCTCCCTATAATGGACTTCTCTCTCCAAATCATTCGTTAGATGGAGGTTTCACATCTAACGGACCCTCGATATAATGAACTTTCACCTCTATATAGTTCGTTAGATGGAGGCTTCACATCTAACGGACCCTCGATATAATGGATTTCCCTCTCCATTCAGTCCGTTAAATTGAGGTTTCGCTGTACATGAACACTGCCGTACCTGAGACTCGAGGTGATGGGAGGTGAGGGGGCTGCGCAGGTGGATGTGATCCGCGTCTTCGTAATCTGAGACGGTTGTGGCGTTGGTGGTGGTTGTTCTGGTGGTGATGGGAGTGGCAGACATCTTTGCCTCCATAACACGGCGGTAAGCAAGAATCTATAAGAATAAAAATAACGTTAAAGTAAAGTGTTGCGTTAGGTTAGGTTACGTTATGTTATGTTAGGTAAAAATTGGTTGGGTTATGGTTGAGTTGGGTTTTGCTTGGCTAAGATTGGGTTGGATTACACCGAGTTGGATTACATTTGGTTTGGTTATGGGCAAGTTGGGTTTCGTTTGGTTTAGGTTAGATTAGGTTCGATTACTTCGCGTTAGGATAGGCTGGGTTATGATGGGTTCGATTAGATGGGTCAGGTTTAGTTGGATTAGGTTAGTGCCCAGTTACATTAGGTTAGGTTAGGGTAGTTAATCATTAGGTTAGGTGAGGTTAGTTAATCATTAGGTTAGGTTAGGGTAGTTAATCATTAGGTTAGGTGAGGTTAGTTAATCATTAGGTTAGGTTAGGGTAGTTAATCATTAGGTTAGGTTAGGGTAGTTAATCATTAGGTTAGGTGAGGTTAGTTAATCATTAGGTTAGGTTAGGGTAGTTAATCATTAGGTTAGGTTAGGGTAGTTAATCATTAGGTTAGGTTAGGTTAGGTTAGTTAATCATTAGGTCAGGTTAGTTAATCATTAGGTTAGGTCAGGTTAGTTAATCATTAGGTTAAAATATTAGGTCAGGTTAGGTTAGGAAATCATTAGGTTAGGTCATTAGGTCAGGTTAGTTAATCATTAGGTGAAATCGTCTGGGGTGGAAATTCTTCAGGTGTTCCGAGAATCGTCAGCCGTCAATCAAGGTGTCTAAACCTACGAACGAAAACATAAACAAACAACCCACCTGTTGTCTGTCTACATATCTCGGGTCTCCGTTGTGTCGTGGCTCGTTAGTGGTCTCCGAGGTCTCTGTCAACAGGGCGTAGTCTCCGGCCTCGTCCTCCGAGTCTGATAGTGTTGTGACGCGGCGGTAAGTTGACTCTTCGACTTTGGGCTGTTTGGTTAGTCTGCCTTTCCTGTGAGGGTCATTGAGGGGTTAAGTTCTTGTTCCTGTTAATTATTACTGGGTCTATGTATGTATGTATGTATGCATGTATGTATGTATGTATGTATGTATGTACTGTATATATGTATGTATGTATGTATGTATGTATGTATGTACTGTATGTATGTACTGTATGTATGTCTACTCTATCAATCTATCTATCTAATCTATCAATCAATCTATCAATCCATCTATCTATCAACCTTTTTCAATCTATCAAACAAATAAATCATTAAGAAAACCTCCCCAGGTATGTAGTCGTTTACTCACCTGGGGGACGTAACGATGCCGCCCTCGTCAAAGGTGACCTTGGCCCGGGGTGACATGGGTTTGCCCTGGCCGTGTGTGGGCTGGCTCGGCCGTAGCCAATAGATTTCCTCTTCTTCTCCCCGTGCTCGCTTCTCCTGGTGTGTCTGTGGTGGTGGTATGGGGTTGAGTAATGGATAGATGAATAGATGGATAGGGAGGGATAGACGGATAGGTAGAGAGAGTTATCGGTAGATAAGTAGAGATAAATGGGTAAATAGGTAGATACATGGATAGGTAGAGAGATATATATGCAGAGATAGATGGATAAGTAGAAATAGATGGATAGATATGTAGGCTTAAGAATTTTTTTTTTACGGGAATTAGCCCACCCAGGCACAGGTCAAACGGCCCACAACGGGGCCTGGGGGGCGAAAAAAAAAAGAACAGAAATAAATTAAAAATAGAGAACAAAAAGGTTATATTGTGTTAATCTACACCACGAAGATGCCAGAAAACCAGCTTCTTTAAAGTGAGACAGATTGTATAAGTATGGAAACAGAAGAAGCACTCCACAGTTTGGCTGTGTGAGGAAAGAAGGAGGTACTATAATGGGTTATTCTCGTGTGACCGACATCCACAGAGAAAAGGTGGGCACCGCGGGCAAGACGTGTGTTACGAGCCCACGGCCTTGGCGGCGGTACACGGGATGCCAAATCCACCGAACATTGCCCGTTAAAGTACCTGTAAAAAAGAGTGAAGCAACATTGCAGCGAAGAGAAAGGGAAGAGAGATTGTCGACTAAAGGAGGAGAGTTAATAAGACGAAATGCCTTTGATTCCACCCTATCTAATAGTTGGACAGAAGAAGAGCCAACCCAGATATGAGAGCAGTACTCCAAGTTAGGACGAATGAATCCCTTATATACTTGGAGCAACTGCTTAGGAGTGAAGTAGCTATGGCACCTGTACAGCATTCCCAACTTTCAGGAGGAAGCTTTAGCTATACTAAGGATGTGTGATTTCCAGGACATATTAGAGGAAATGGTGAGGCCTAACATATTTATTTCAGAATTTGGCAGGATGTTAGCGTCCTGAAATGTAATTGGTGGGAGATCGTCTAATTTACAAAGCGTAATTGGTAAATATTGAGTTTTATTACTATTGAACTGAGAGATAAAAAGATTAAAAACAGATAGAAAACAGAAAAGGACAGAGAAATAGATAAATGGTTGTTAGATAAGTAGACAGATAGATAAACAGGTAGACAGAAGCATTAAAACAAGACACACTAACAATATTGACAAAAATGCTAGATATATAGATAACAGACAGAAAGACAAATAGATTGAGACAGAGATAGACAGACAGATAGATAGATAAACAACAGATGGATAGACATACAATAGACAGATACATAAATAACAGATGGATAGACAGATAGACAGACAGATGGATAGACAGACAATAGACAGACAGATATATAAATAACATATGGATAGACACAGATAGATAAATAATAGATGGATAGATAGACAATAGAAAAAGATAGTAAATAGACAGACAGAAGGACAGACATGTGCCAAGACCTCACCTTCTGCACTACGTTCATTATGGTGTTTTTGGGAGTGGAGTCATTAATGGCATAGGCTTTCCCCAACCCAACCACCAACAGCGGGGTCTGAGCCTGTCGTTGAGGGTCCGCCGAGGCCAGTTCCACGTCGTTCACCAGCTTGATGGAACGAGCGGACGATACACACGCTCGGGCTACAGTCACTCGGAGCTTGAACGTCCACGATGACTGTTGGTAGGGCAGTTAATTGCTTTATTCTGGATAAGGTAAATTTATTTATTTTTATTTTTACAGGGAATAGCACACCCAGGCACAGGACATCGAACCACAAAGGACACTCTGTATATTAAACTTTATGGGACACACTGTATATTAAACTTTATGGGACACACTGTATATTAAACTTTATGGGACACTCTGTATATTAAACTTTATGGGACATCCTGTATATTAAACTTTATGGGCCACTCTGTATATTAAACTTTATGGGACATCCTGTATAATAACCTTTTGGGACACTCTGTATATTAAACTTTATGAGACATCCTGTATATTAAACTTTATGGGACACTCTGTATATTAAACTTTATGGGACACTCTGTATATTAAACTTTATGGGACATCCTGTATAATAACCTTATGGGCCACTCTGTATATTAAACTTTATGAGACATCCTGTATATTAAACTTTATGGGACACTCTGTATATTAAACTTTATGGGACACTCTGTACAGTATAGTCACTTAACAATGTAAACTAACATTATAATGAGCATTTTTCCCATTTTTTATGTTTTTATTCTATTAATGAATCATGTCAAACTAAAACACAGTTATTATTAAGAAATATATAAAAACTTACAATCAAATAACAAATTGTCAATAAATATATCAGTTATGGCATTCTTGAACCATTAATCTCCCATTGACTTGAGTGTCATTATATTGTGATTTTTTCCATGATGTAACTACCTCGTTATAGAAGAAACGACTATAGTGTAATTAATCCAGGATATTTACATACCTTAACAGTCAACAACAGCCACAGAACAATCCACAGAAACAGGTGAACGATTGTACCGATGACAGCGGCCAGAACGACGGCATCTAACGACCCCCTGTACACCAGTGACAGATCCCAGAGCAGCGGCCCGTGGGAGACCCCCAGAGCCACCAGGACAACAAGGGCGGCGCAGTGTGGTGCGTACGGCCTGACAGATCCCGGCTCATTCTCGTACTGAAATTGTGACGCTGGATTAGTGATGTGGATTAGAAGGATTATGTGATGATTAACTACCCTGGGGATTAATGTTTTACCTGTTGATTAAATGTTCTAGGAATTAGATTGGGTTGGGTTAGGTTAGATATGGTTTGGTTAGATTAGGTTAGATATGGTTTGGTTAGATTAGGTTAGATAAGACTGGACTGGGTTAGGTTAGGTCAACATCAGGGCATTTATTTAATCATTGGGTGAAACAAGCCGGGGTGGCTAATCTTCAGGTGATCTCTTTATTTATTTTTTCGTGTTTTAAAATATTAACAACAAAATAAAACAACTATCAATTAAATTAACCCGTCAATACCAACAACAACAAGGTGCTCTACAAAATGGTAGTTAAAAATGATAACTAAATAGATAAGTAACTTAATTTTAACGTGTTAATTAGGATGTCTGAAAGCTATCAAGATTAACTAGGCTTTAACCCCTTGAAAGATGGATTAAAGTCATTATCTAGGTCATGTATATTGTGCACATATTTATACAGACACATACATACATACAGAAACTTCCTACATACAGATACATACATAATACATACATGCATAATACATTCATGCAGATACAGTACAATCATACAGACATAGATACATACATACATGCATAATACATACAGTATATACATACATACATACAAGACACACACACCATAATGTTATATATTTGGACAGTTAGTCTGTTAGTTATCTTAGTATTACACCCTTGTGCTGTATCCAGTACGCGTTCATTAAGACTCACTGTTATATGATATCGCTGTCGGCTCTTCACCACAAAGTCGGTAAACCTCTGATAGCCGTAGAAATATATAGCGGAGGACGACACGGTCACCACCATTACGGAGACCACTAGGAGACCGACCGTCGACGGTAAGTTGAGGAGGAAATTCTCGCTGCCATGGAGTTCTTTCGCACTGTTACACACGTGAAGCTGAAATGAAGGCGATGTTGGTTGGGTGTTTTGTACAGGTGTGGTAATTAGGACATTGCAAGTAACTTATACAGGTGTGGAAAATTACCATAGAATATTGTTGATGATGATGGATGATGATGATGGTGATAGTGTGGTGATAATGATGACAATAATAATAATGATGACCCAAAAAATCACGTAACCCATTGTAACAAAAAAAAAACACTACAGTACTTTAACACAACACAGTACAGTACTCAATATACCACCATATCACTCACAATAACTAGGTACTATACCAACCTTGTAGAGTATGGTGAAGGCAGTGATGGTGAGGATAGTGTGGATGCCATTCACTATCAACTGGAGGGAGAAGAGGAGACCAAATGCCTTGTTGGTATGCCAGAAGACTGATGGATACCTGGTGAGAAATAATGGATATAATGTTATTAATGTTATCCTACTTAGAGGGTTAGGATAGGATAGGTTAAGGTTAGGTTAGTGTTAGGATAGGTTTGGTTAAGGTTAGGATAGGTTTGGTTAAGGTTAGGTTAGAGTTAGGATAGGTTTGGTTAGGTTAGTGTTAGGATAGGTTTGGTTAGGTTAGTGTTAGGATAGGTTTGGTTAAGGTTAGGTTAGTGTTAGGATAGGTTTGGTTAAGGTTAGGTTAGTGTTAGGATAGGTTTGGTTAGGTTAGTGTTAGGATAGGTTTGGCTAGGTTAGTGTTAGGATAGGTTTGGTTAAGGTTATGTTAGTGTTAGGTTAAGTTAGATTAGCATTAGGGTAAATAACCTTTAGGTGAAATAAGCTGGGGGTGGAGATTCTTCAAGTGATCCAAATTAAACTGATGACAGAAGCACCTGTAGGCCTCAAAACACACCACCTGTGACTGCCTGAGGACTTATCATACACCTACAAGAACCTGTGGCTTTAAGACGAACCAATTCTGCCAAAAGTCGCGAAAAAAACCAAAGACAGACTCACCTGATAGCGAACACCAGGAGAGCAATGGTGTAATTGAGTAGTTCGGGTGACAGCGGACTCCACTTCCCGTCCTCCGGTAGCCTGGCATAGGAGATCTTCCCCCCATCCTTAACCACTGAGTCCGGAATGGGTGGACCTCTTCTCTCTAGGGCTTGTGGGTCGTAGGGGTTGTTCCCTATTTTAGTGAACCTTTCCTCCACTCTCACACCACTCGTTGGCTCTCCCACTCTCACACCACTCGTTGACTCTCCCACTCTCACACCACTCGTTGACTCTCCCACTCTCACACCACTCGTTGACTCTCCCACTCGAACACCAGCCGTTGACTCTCCCACTCGAACACCAGCCGTCAACTCTCCCACTCGAACACCACTCGTCGGAATCAACTTCGGATTGGGGCGTTTCTGGAAGCTGTTGACCTGTATGGGGTTCACTGTTGTGGTCTCTGAATTGATGGATGGAAGGAGTGTGGGGTCGCGGATGGACGATGGAAGCTCAGTTTTGATGGTGGCGTTGACGTGGAGTACCATAAGGCGGTCGTTGTGGGGTACGAGGAAGTCCAGATCTGTTCGCCATATCTCGTCTGCAAGAAATAAATAAATAAATAAATAAATGAAGAAAATTAAATATAAACAAACAAAAAAATAAAAATACCAAATAAAACAACAAAAAAATACAAAAATTAGGTCAGGTTAACGTTAGATTAGTGTTAGGTCAAGTTAGGTTAAGATTAGATTAGTGTTAGGTTAACGTTAGATTAGTGTTAGGTCAAGTTAGGTTAAGATTAGATTAGTGTTAGGTTAACGTTAGATTAGTGTTAGGTCAAGTTAGGTTAAGATTAGATTAGTGTTAGGTTAACGTTAGATTAGTGTTAGGTCAAGTTAGGTTAAGATTAGATTAGTGTTAGGTTAAGTTAGATTAGTGTGAGGTTAAGATTAGATTAGTGTTAGGTTAAGTTAGGTTAAGTTAGATTAGTGTTAGGTTAGGTTTGTGATAGATTAGGGTTAGATTAGCATTTGGTTAGGTTAAATTACCTATGGGTAGGTTAGATTAGCAATAGGGTGCTTAAACATCAGGAGAAATAAGCTGGGGGCTAATCTTCAGGTGATCCTTGAGTCAGATATGAGTAGGGTGTTATTCAGTGGACCCGACCAAACATGGCAGGTTGTCTCCAGGTTTAAGCAGAACAATACAAATATCTTTTAATTTTACTCCAGAAGCAGCCAGCAGGAACATTAATGGCACAAGAATTTAATTAAATGTTTCGTGGTTCGTTCCTGCATTCCTTACACACACACACACACACGACTTACTCACATATACTGTACATAATCCTTAAGAAAACACACTAATATTTTAACCTCTTTACATTAATACAGGATTTAAACTCAATACAGCGCACCAAAACAAACAGTAAATAATATAACAGCGTAAACAAAAACATTAGTTATACCAAGAATCATGACAAAAAAGTTAATATTGACGACTAATCCACCAATAACATATATCAATGCCTCAGTCATGTCAATGCATCTTAAATTTATTCTCTTTGCTATCCATCGGTCTACCACTTGGGCGGTCAATTATGGGCATATACCGGGTATATTGGACATGTACTGGGCATGTTGAGCAAGTACTGGGCGTGTACTAGGCATATTGGGCACGTGCTGGGCATATTGGGCAAGTACTGGCTCTACTGGGCATGTTGAGCAAGTACTGGGCGTGTACCCCCAGGCATATTGGGCACGTGCTGGGCATGGGCAAGTACTGGCTCTACTGGGCATGTTGAGCAAGTACTGGGCGTGTACTAGGCATATTGGGCACGTGCTGGGCATATTGGGCAAGTACTGGCTCTACTGGGCATGTTGAGCAAGTACTGGGCGTGTACTAGGCATATTGGGCACGTGCTGGGCATATTGGGCAAGTACTGGCTCTACTGGGCATGTCGAGCAAGTACTGGGCATTGTAGTGACTCCTAAACCAGTGTTAGTCTGATAATTTTAAACGAACTTAAACTCTGTAACGCCACATGATGCTCTATGTATACTGTATACTTACCCTGACTATATACATGCTGAAGTAATGCAAATTTGTTGTTAATTTATCCATCTAACTACTTCAGTACACAATCTGCATGACGTCACACATAAACACAAGTTCGTCAGGTATAACGAACCTATTAATATTATTATAACAGTCACACTAATAATAATAATAATAATAATAATAATAATAATATTTCAAGGGCTTCCATAATATAAATGACACACACACACACACTATCACCCCTTAATCATAGAGGTTTCAAGAGATTCACGGTTCACCCTCCATCACCCTCAATGTTATCTCTAAGAGGGAAGTTTGTTGTTTAATTGTGTAGTTATTATTGTTATTATTATTATTGTTATTGTTATTATTATTATTATTATTATTATTGTTGTGGTGGTGGTGGTTCTTCATCATCTTATTATTAGTAGTGGTATTATTATTATCCTTTGCTTTTGCTGTTGTTGTTATTATTTATGTTATTCTCCCTCTCTCCCTATCTATCAATCTATCCATCTATCTATCTACCTCTCCATCCATCTATCTATCTATTCATCTATCTATCTACACCCTGCCCACACCACTTAATACCGCCTTAACCAATTCCCGACTGACCAATCACATTAGAGGTCAAACTACCGCATTAATTAAGACCTACAGACTCAACTAATCACCCATTAGTATCAATTAGTGCCTATTACACCCACCACCACCACCTAGTCCCAATTAATGTATCTCTGGTCCAATTACACCGATGTATGCTTTAACGAGGACGTGTTGTAGTTAGGGCTCTCTCTCTCTCTCATTCTTTCTCTCTATTTATTTCTCTAACTTTCTTTTTCTGGCTCCTTCTTTTCCTTCCTGTCTTCCTGTCTGTCTGTCTGTCTTTCTGTATCACAGGGGCAGATCCAGGAATATCAAAAGGGGGGTCTAAGAAGTTGTAGGTGGGGGAACATGGCGAACACAGCGAGTCCACCCAGCTAGGGGTTTAGGGGGCGCTGCAATCCCCTAGAAAATATTTTGAAAGTTGAACAATATCAGGGACATTTTGAAGCCATTTGAAGCCATCCACACTTGATATTAGGAAACATTCTGAGGTCAATAGTAATTAATTTTTACTATACAATAATGCCTGAGTACAATACTGCATTTAAGAAAAAGTATTGGAACTTCCTGGTAAAAAAGTGAGTCCGGACCCCCATGACCCCCCCCTGGATCCGCCCCTGTATCTTTATCTATACGTTAAGGTAGAAAATTGAACTTAAGAACCTTTGAGACTCCCGGCCCGCGTGTTGGTAGTCCGTAGCTTAAACAAGAGTAGCAGAGCGGCTGGCCATTGATCCATGCCCCTCCCAATGCGGTACTCTCTCTCTTTCTCTCTCTCTCTGTCTGTCTGTCTGTCTCTCTGTCTGTCCCTGTCTGTCTCTCTCTCTTTCTCTTTCTGTCTGCCTCTATTTCTAAGACGTTCTTCTATATTTTAATTTATTTAATATTCACTATCTCTATAACGTAAGACTACTCTGTGTGTGTGTGTGTGTGCGCGCGCGCGAGAGAGAAACTGTCTAAACGACCGTAAGTCCAAACACGTGTTACCCACAATGCTCTTCCCTTTTCTCCCACGCTCCACTACAAAGGGAACCACAATATTTCCACTATACTGAATATTTTCCCTTCAAAAGTCCCGAAAATATTCATCGACCCCCCAAAAGCGACAAAATCCCATACTAAAAGAGAATGGTAAAGTTACCCCTTAATTTTTAGGTCTAAGTTAACGTTTTCTGTTACGTCTGGCGGCTTTGTTTACTCGGCAACACGAGCCTAAAAGTTATTATCAGTTGACTATCTCATACAATGGCGACAGTAAAGGGAGTACGGACCTAAGGCAAGGCGAGAGGGAGAGAGTGGGGGGGTGGGTGGGGGGGGGGGGGGGGGGGGGGAGGGAGAGAGGGAGGGAGAGAGGGAGACGGGGATTTGATACATAAATCACCCGTTGCCGTTTCGTTTTCTCTCAAAAATTTTCGTCTTAGTGTCACCATTTTCCGTCTACTTAAACTCAGCATTATAGGGGAAACGAACGCTATAAAATCCCCTTTATCCAATAACCTGTCAATGAATTTAAATTACGATTACAATAACATAATCTAATAATCTTTAATACGGAACCAACGATAAAAAAAAGGTCCCCCATCTCAAATTCCATAACTATTTTTTTTTAACTTTTTAAGCTTTTCATGGAGGTTGTAACGACAGCTGTCTCAAGCTAAGTACAAGACATCACAAGCTAAAGTATAAATGTCTTTGCTGGAATGGATGTGAGAGGAGAGTGTCTTTGCTGGAATGGGTGTGAGAGGAGAGTGTCTTTGCTGGAATGGGTGTGAGAGGAGAGTGTCTTTGCTGGAATGGGTGTGAGATGAGTGTCTTTGCTGGAATGGGTGTGAGAGGAGAGTGTTGTGAGAGTGTCTTTGCTGGAATGGGTGTGAGAAGAGTGTCTTTGCTGGAATGGGTGTGAGAGGAGAGTGTCTTTGCTGGAATGGGTGTGAGAGGAGAGTGTCTTTGCTGGAATGAGTGTGAGAGGGGAGATGAGTGTCTTTGCTGGAGATGGGTGTGAGAGGAGTGTCTTTGCTGGAATGAGTGTGAGATGGGAATGGGTGTGAGGAGAGTGTCTTTGCTGGAATGAGTGTGAGGAGAGTGTCTTTGCTGGAATGAGTGTGAGATGAGTGTCTTGCTGGAATGGAAGAGATGAGAGTGTCTTTGCTGGAATGGGTGTGAGATGGAAGGTGTCTTTGCTGGAATGGGTGTGAGATGAGAGTGTCTTTGCTGGAATGGGTGTGAGAAGAGTGTCTTTGCTGGAATGGATGTGAGAGGAGAGTGTCTTTGCTGGAATGGGTGTGAGATGAGAGTGTCTTTGTTGGAATGGGTGTGAGATGAGTGTCTTTGCTGGAATGGGTGTGAGAGGAGGAGGAGAGGGTTGGATAAAGGGACATTTGACTTAATTTACCCTTCCGCCACGGCCAGAATCTCCAGGGAGGGGTTGTGTACTGGGGGTGTAACCGATCCAAACAATGACATGCTTACAGGAGGAGTGGGCAGGGGAAGGAGGGAGGGGGGTGGAAGGGGTGGGGAGGGAGGGAGGGAGGGAAAGTGGTGGGAAAGGAGGGGAATGGAAGAGGGAAGGGAAGGGAGGGAGGAGGGAGGGGAAGGAAGGGAGAAAGGGAAGGGAGAAAGGGAGGAAGTAGGGGAGGGGGTACTTTGTATCACAGTATCTTGACTTAAAATACAAACCTAATCTTATTTAGTATAACCTAACCTAATCTAACCTTGAATACGACCTAACTTTAACCTAACCTAAATCAACGTCACTTAACCTAACCCTATCATACACACACACACACCATAATGCCCTCAGCTAACTCAGCTAACAAGATAACTTCCTCAGCTATCATTTAAGTACTAAAGTTTAACCTTAAGTAAAACAATAAAGTAAAAGTTAACAAAAAGTATAAAGGAAATAAAGATGTTTTGGGGGGCGACACTTTCTCCCAGATGGCGTTGGTGTCGCCCCTCTAACCACCCCGACCTTACCCTTACGCTCCCCTCTGTCTCCCCTCCCCACACCCTATAACCTCCCTCCCTCCCCATAGTCCTCCCCTATAACCTCCCTCTCTCCCCTCTCCCTCCCCATTGGCCAGTGAGCGAGACAGCGTGGTGCCAGTCCCCCCAACACACCTCTCTCTCTCTCTCTCTCTCTCTCTCTCTCTTCATCAACAAAACCTTTCCTAACCTTCCTTCTTGTCGATTCGTTCCAGCTTCCCTTCCTTCCTCTCCTTTTCTCCTTCTCTATTCCTTAACCCCTCCTTTTCCTCCTCCTCCCTTTCCTCTTCTCTTCTCCTTTCCTCCTCCTCTCCCTTCCTCCTCGCCTCCCTTCCCTCTTACCCTCCCTTCCCTATCTATCTGGCCATCACGTTCCTCTACCCCCCCTGGTCACTAAGAAACAGCACGGTGCCAGAACTTCCAGACAGTCCGGCTCTCGATATATTACCAGTAAAGCCAGATATAATAGCCAGAGCATGATATATCCGGCCTACACACGCATCAGGCTGAGTTAGCAACAGTACACTATAAAAACACCCAGACAATCCGGCTCTCGATGTATTACCAACAGAGAACCGGATATAACTGACAGAATTACTCCAATTAAAGGCGTAAAAAAAAAAAAACCACATCTCAGCTTAACCAGAACACAACCTCCCCCTTTGACACCTCAGATGACACTAAATTAATCCCCTCATCACCTACAGTTATATACCCAGACACGAAAGGTTGCCAACTACTATTAAATGATATAATTTCCTTTGTTTACATCTGGTGTGCCTTATTGTTTCGTTCATTTACGGAAAAGTATCGTACGAAGAATTATGAAACCTTTAGGGAATATTTTCATTAGATTGAACTTATAGGAGAATAAATTGTGTTGATGTAAGTAGAATATTTTGAAAGTTATTACGTTATAAATCTTGGTATTTTTGTGTGTGGGGTGGTGGGGGTGGTGTGGTGGGTGGTGTGGTGTGGGTGTGTGGAGGTGGGGGTGGTGTGGGGTGGGGGTGGCATCTGATATGTGTAATGTATAGAGATAGATAGACTGTACACACACACACACACACACACACAGAAAGCTACATGAATGAATCGATACACACACACACACACACACACACACACAAAACTCATTTAAAACACCATGACTCATCGCCCAGCAAAATATTTCGGAAAAATTTCCCCAAAAGGATACAATGAACTTAACCCACAAACAAACACAGCAAAACAACCTCTATATACCCCAGCCTGATGGTCGAGGAAGGGTGAGACTAACCCAGTAAGATGAGGGAGGGAATGGAAGAGATGGGAAGGGATGGTGGTAGATGGAAGAGAGGAATAAGGGAGATGAAGATGATAAAGACGGGGGGAAGGGAGAGAATGAGGATAAAGAAGGAGGGGAGAGAATGATGCGAGAGATGAAGGAGTGAATGGAAGAGAGGAATCATCTCTCTCTCTCTCTCTCTCAGTGTGGTTGGTCACTTGGCCACCAGCCAGTGTGGTGGTGAGGCTTTGTGGCCACACTGAATGTTCCTCACCTTGTGGCCGTCTCTTGTTACATACATACTGTACATACATTCATACATACATACATACAATCATACATACATACATACATAGTGTACATATATAACACATACACGCAGAACACACACACACACAAATAAACAGAGAGAGAGAGAGAGAGAGAGAGAGAGAGAGAGAGAGAGACCATTAATGTGTGTACACAGACCGCGTGTGTATTGAAACCACATGTGTATTTGTGTATGACGTGTGTGTGCATGTAAGGTGTGTGTATGCATGCCGTATAGAGGCGTGTGTATGCATGTATGACTTGTATATAAAGGCGTGTAAATATATAAAAGCGTATGTTTGCGTGTAGAGGCGTGTGTTTGCGTGTAGAAGCGTGTGTTTGCGTGTAAAGCGTGTGTTTGCGTGGCAAAGGCGTGTGTTTGCGTGTAGAGGCGTGTGTTTGCGTGTAGAGGCGTGTGTTTGCGTGTGTTTGCGTGTAGAGGCGTGTGTTTGCGTGCGTGTTTGCGTGTGGGGCGTGTGTATGCGTGTAAAGGCGTGTGCATGCGTGTAGAGGCGTGTGTTTGCTGATGTGGGGCCGTGTGTGTGCGTGTGTTTGTGTGTGGGGGCGTGTGTTTGTGTGTAGAGGCGTGTGTTTATTGTGTGGGGCGTGTGGGGGCGTGTAAGGCGTGTGGCGCGACGGTGACCCAGTAATCAATAACAGTATTGAACTTAGCTACATTCCATAGCACCTGCTACTGTATGAGGAAGGGGGTGAGGGAGGGTGAGGGAGGGTGAGGGGGGAGATAGGTGGGGGATGTAGTAGTGAGGGTTGAAGGGGAGGGAGGAGGGAGTGAGGGTGAGTAGGTGAGAGGGAGAGGAGGGAGGTAATGAGGGAGGTAGAGAGAGGGGGAGTGAGGTGGGAGGTGAGGAGGGAAGGGAAGGAGGTGAGGATTGTGAGGGGGAGGGTAGGGGAGGTAGGGGAGGGTAGGAAATAATTAATCACAATAAATAACTTGAGGGAAACAATTTAAGATCTAGTGACGTCACAAAAGGGAGAGGGTTGTCACATCTCACATCTGAGGGAAAACCAGTGTCTTAATGGATTGAGAGAGAAGAGAAGAAGAGGGAGAGAAGGAGGAGAAAGAGGAGGAGAGGGAATACCAATTTTCTTCAAGGGGAAACACGTTGTTTCATCTCTAGCGAGGAAAGGGGTAGGGGTGATTAGCAACATGGGGGACCTATTTGTTTGCCGGAGTTGGTTGTGAGAAGGCGTTAAGCGGCACTGTTTTGATTGATAGATAGATAGATAGATAGATAGATAGATATATGGACAAAAATAAAATAAATTCACAGGAGTCACACTGAAAAAAAGAGAGAGAGAGAGAGAGAGAGAGAGAGAGAGAGAGAGTCACTATTTTCCATGAGTACTCCCGAGGTGATGGATGTCATATAGAACAATATATTTTGATGCTCTCTCTCTCTCTCTCTCTCTCAACAGGGCGCCAATACCCCCCTCACTACGCCAAAACTCCTCCATTCATCGCCAAAATATCTCCGCCAACTGTTGCTATATTATTCATCCGAGTTACAATGTCGGTGTGGTGAAGGGTCTCTCTCTCTCTCTCTCTCTCTCTCTCTGTGTCTGTCTAATGGAATTTACAGATAGATAGATAGATTGATAGATAATAGATATATAGATATAGATAAAACACACACACACAGACACTCACACACACACACACACACCCACAGTATCATTGACTTTCTTAAACTAATTAAATAAGAAATGAAATATAAGCCGATAGTTGTTGTTGTTGTTAATGGTGGTAGAGGTGGTAGTGGTGGTGGTAGAGGTGGTAGTGGTGGTGGTAGAGGTGGCGGTGGTGGTGGTAGAGGTGGTAGTGGTGGTGGTGTGTAATGGTGATAGTGGTGGTAATGGTTGTGTTATTGTTGTTGTGGTAATTACATAAGAAGTGGAAAGAAGGAAGGAGAGAGAGAGAGAGAGAGAGAGAGAGAGAGAGAGAGAGAGAGAGAGAGAGAGAGAGAGAGAGAGAGAGAGAGAGAGGGGGATGGAAGAGACAGATATAGAAATTACCCACAGGCATTTCAGAACACTCACACACACACACACACACACACACACACTCACACACACGTGGCGGAGTATAAACAGAAGCAAACATTCAGCAGCTGTTTCCTGTCAAAGCTAAAAGTTTAGAGAGGCAATCCAAGTTATCTAGCTGGGAAGAAGGCCAGGCATGTGTGTGTGTGTGTGTGTGTGTGTGTGTTTGTGTGTGTGTGTGTGTGTGTGTGTAATCTCACCTAACCTACTCTAACCTAACATAACCAAATCTAACCAAATCTAACGAAAACTAACCTAACGCAATCTACCCCTCCACCCCTACCATCCACCACCACCAGACACTACACCATCACCACCACTACCACCACCTCCCCCTACCTCCCCCACACCCCTACCACAACCATCACCACCACCCCACCACCCCCACCCTACCACCACTACCACACCACACCACCACACCACACTTCCACACCAAACCACACTACACCATCACCACCACACTACTACCACCACCACCACACACTACCACCATCACCACCACACTACCACCACCTCCCCCTACCTCCCCACACCCTACCACAACCATCACCACCACACCACACTACCATACCACACTTCCACACCAAACCACACCACACCACACTACTACCACCACCACACCACACTACCCCATCGGAAATCCTGCGACCCATTCCCTACGTGTTCACCACAACGCCAGACACGTCAGCTATTTCCTCAATGTGCCTCGTTAAGTGTTTGTTTATATATATGTAAGGTCTCTCACTATCTCTATTACAACCCCTTAATACAACGCCTTATTATAACCAGTAACACAACCCTTATTACAACCCCTTAATACAACCAGAACACAACCCCTAATACAATTAATACAATATCTTTAATACAACCCCTTAATACAACCAGTAACACAACCCTCTAATACAATTAATACAATATCTTTAATACAACCAGTAACACAACCCTCTAATACAATTAATACAATATCTTTAATACAACCCTTAATACAACCCGTAACACAACCCTCTAATACAATTAATACAATATCTTTAATACAACCCCTTAATACAACCAGTAACACAACCCTCTAATACAATTAATACAATAATCTTTAATACAACCCTTAATACAACCCGTAACACAACCCTCTAATACAATTAATACAATATCTTTAATACAACCCTTATACAACCAGTAACACAACCTCTAATACAATTAATACAATATCTTTAATACAACCCTTTACAACCAGTAACACAACCCTCTAATACAATTAATACAATATCTTTAATACAACCCCTTAATACAACCAGTAACACAACCCTCTAATACAATTATACAATATCTTTAATACAACCCTTAATACAACCAGTAACACAACCCTCTATACAATTAATACAATATCTTTAATACAACCCCTTAATACAACCAGTAACACAACAATATACATCTTTAATACAACCCCTTAATACAACCAGTAACACAACCCTCTACAATTAATACAATATCTTTAATACAACCCTTAATACAACCAGTAACAACCTCTAATACAATTAATACAATATCTTTAATACAACCCCTTAATACAACCAGTAACACAACCCTCTAATACAATTAATACAATATCTTTAATACAACCCCTTAATACAACCAGTACTAACCCTCTAATACAATTAATACAATATCTTTAATACAACCCCTTAATACAACCCGTAACACAACCCTTTAATACAACCCGTAAGACAACCCCTTAATACAACCCCTCAACAACCCCTTGAAACCATCACTAAAGACTGACCATTAGCACAGACCACTATGTCCCATTATAAAATGTAAACAAAATTATCTCCATTTTCCCGCATCTGTTTGTAACTTTTGTCTGACAGCGTAGAAAGGGTCGACCCCGTCTTGTTGTGCTCCAGGTTAGGTTAGGTTTTGGTTTGGTTAGGTTAGGTTTGGTTAGGTTTGGTTTGGTTTGGTAAGGTTTGGTTTGGTTTGGTTGGGAGTTAGGTTTGGTTTGGTTTGGTTTGGTTTGGTTTGGTAAGGTTGGTTTGGTTAGGTTTGGTAAGGTTAGGTTGGGTTAGGTTTGGTTTGGTTAGGTTTGGTTAGGTTTGGTTTGGTTAGGTTTTGTTTTAGTTAGGGGTTGGGTTAGGTTTGGTTGGTTAGGTTGGGTTTGGTTAGGTTTGGTTAGGTTTGGTTTGGTTTGGTTTGGTTTGGTTTGGTTAGGTTTGGTTAGATTTGGTTGATTACGTTAGGTTAGGTTGTGTTTCTACGTATAGGGAAAAAACTAAACCTCCTAAATTCAAAATGGCGTCAGACTATCACAGAGACTTTATGCTACACAAGAAGGTAAAATTCCCAACCATTATGGCGTCAGATAAGAGCTGAGACTCGACCTTAACTAAAGCTCCTGTTAAAGTTAGAGATAACGGGAGGTAGAAGTCTGAATGTTGTTTTTTCTGTTGTATACTGTTGTCAAGTGAGAGATGAGGGGTGAGAGGTGACGGGGTGTGGGGGTGAGGTGAGTGAGGGTGAGGGAGGTGGAGAGGGAGAGAAGGTGAGTGAAAGGAGAGGGAGGAGTGGGGGGAGGGAGGAGTGAGGAGGGTGGGAAGGGGGGAGGGTGAGGTGGTGGGTGAGGAGAGAAGTGGGTGAAGGGGGGTCAGTGGGAGGGGGGGGCGGCAGAGGTAACAGAGTTGTAATTTAAATCTTTTGAATTTGTTGACTGTGATGTGTGTGTGGTAAAAGGAGAGAGAGAGAGAGAGAGAGAGAGAGAGAGAGAGAGAGAGAGAGAGCACGTGCGCCAGAGGAGTGTTAAGATAATTGACTAACAAATAGATGAATTTAGAAGCCGTCGTCACAGGGGCGCGTCTGCCTCAAGCTACCATGTATACTTTAATACATACACGATATACAAACATTGATACAGGATATACACATACATTCAGGATATACCTACACGATATACATACATACAGGATACACACACATGCACTCAGAATACACAGTTACATACAGGATATACATATACACAAACACGATATACATACAGGATATACATACTTCATACAATACCTATACATACATATATAAATCAAAATCTACATATAAATAGTCATAATAATACATAGAAATATACACATAGAAATATACATATACTTACCGATATACATATATAAAAAAGACAAAAATATACACGTTTTTGTTATTTCTTGAGTACAAAAGAAATCTGAGGCTAAATCTAATCTGAAATCTAGCGTTCTGATGTGGTGGGGTGGGTGGGTGGGTGGGTGGGATGGGTAGGAGTGAGGAGGGGTAAGGGTAGAGGGTAGAGGGGAGGGTAGAGGGAGGTAGAGGAGGAAGTTCAACATCCGGTAGGACAGTGAACATCTCATCTTAGTGTCAGAGATCTTAGGTCAAGGACAGTGAGTGCCAACTTCTCTCACTGTAGGTCTGGGGTCCTTTGGGTCTGGGGTCTGTGGGTCTGGGGTCTGTGGGTCTGGGGTCTCTTAGGTCTGGGGTCTGTGGGTCTGGGGTCTATTAGGTCTGGGGTCTGTTAGGTCTGGGGTCTATTGGGTCTGGGGTCTATTGGGTCTGGGGTCTATTGGGTCTGGGGTCTGTGGGTCTGGGGTATTGGGTCTGGGGTCTATTAGGTCTGGGGGTCTATTAGGTCTGGGGTCTATTGGGTCTGGGGTCTATGGGTCTGGGGTCTATGGATCCGGGGTCTATGGGTCTAGGGTCTGTGGGTCAGGGTCTTAGGTCTGGGGTCTATGGGTCTGGGGTCTATTAGGTCTGGGTCTATTGGGTCTGGGGTCTGTTAGGTCTGGAGTCTACTGGGACTGGAGTCTACTGGGACTGGGGTCTATTAGGTCTGGGGTCCATTGGGTCTGGGGTCTATTGGGTCTGGGGTCTATTGGGTCTGGGGTCTGTAGGTCTGGGGTCTGTGGGTCTGGGGTCTATTGGGTCTGGGGTCTATTGGGTCTGGTCTGTTAGGTCTGGAGTCTACTGGGACTGGGGTCTTGGGACTGGTGGGGTCTGGGGTCTACTGGGTCTGGGGTCTTGGGTCTGGGGTCTATTGGGTCTGGGGTCTATTGGGTCCAGGGGTCTGTTAGGTTGGGGTCTACTGGGGTCTATTGGGACTGAGGCCTATTTGGTCTGGGGTCTATGAGTAGTAATGATTCGTATAAATAAAATCCATTTTCACACACACACACACACAGTACACACACACACACACACACAGTCACACACACACACACACACAGTCACACACACACACACAATACATACACACACACAAACACACACACACTCTCTCACACCTCCACTCTCTCTCTCTCACCTCTAGGTAGGAACCCAGCAGAGATGAGCGTGGCGTCCATGATGGTCCCGCAGCAGTAAGCAGAAGGCGGCCACCAGGTGTAGGAACGGCGCTGTAGGAACCCCGTGTAGCCACAAATTCCTGTAGGAGGGACAGACGAAGGACTCTGTCAGCTCAGGGAGGAGGAACTTAATATATCAACTTAGTGAGTTATTTATGGCAATTAAGAGAGAGAGAGAGAGAGAGAGAGAGAGAGAGAGAGAGAGAGAGAGAGAGAGAGAGAGAGAGAGAGAGAGAGAGAGAGAGAGAGACAGACAGACAGACACTCACCTCACTATACCCGGCGCCACAGACAAGACAGGAGGTGGGTCTCGTGTACAGGTAGACAGACTTGCCCCTAACTTGAAGCCATCATTGCCCAAATTGCCCACTTTGACCGCTGACGTCACCAGGAAAAAGGGCAAGACGACCACGGACGCTCCTACTAAGCCCACGTACGCGTTCAGTTCGACGTACGGCTGTTCATCTGTACGTGGTAAAGGTGTACATGGGATAGAGTATGTACGTGTGTTGTGTGTATGGAGTATCTATCTATCTATTTATGCATCTGTCTATCTATCTATCTATCTCTTTCTCGCTGTCTCATTCTATCTCTACCTCTCTTACTACCTGTATGTCTATCTCATTATCTTCATCTCTCATTACCTCACTATCTTTCCTATCTCTCTCATTACCTCACTATCCTCCCTCTCTCTCTCTCTCATTACCTCACTATCTTTCTCTCTCTCTCTCTCTAATACCTCCACTATCCTCCCTCTCTCTCTCTCTCTCTCTCTCATTGCCTCACTATCTTTCCTATCTCTCTCATTACCTCACTATCCTTCCTCCCTCTCTCTCTCTCTCTCTCTCTCTCATTACCTCACTATCTTTCCTCTCTCTCTCTCACTATCTCTCACCTTGGGGCCAGGGAAGCGAAGCATACATGAGGAATCTCTTTATCCCAGCGAACACCAAATACCCAGTGAATCCAAGTGTGACCAGGCAATACCATATCGACCACACGCTGTTTAAATGGTGAGAACAGCATTGCCTCTTGTGCTGTTTTTGTTGTTGCTGTTTATTCCCCGTTGTGCTGTTACTGTTGCCGTTACCGTTGCTGTGGGTGGATGGTAGGCGTTTAATTCTAGCCGAAGTCGATGTCACGTTGGAGTGTTCGGACGACGCGGCGGCCATGTTTGCTCGTGACATTCTTGTTTAGGTTCTAAATAAATAAATAATATCGATTAATTTCCCACAAATAATAAAATCAATCATAAAATCAATAATAAATAAAAATAAACACAAAATTTAGTTTATTAAAAGTTATAAATGGATATATTAAAAGAAAATAATAAATAATTCCTTTCCCACAAACAGACACTTCCGCCCACACACAAAAATTAAAATAAAATAAAGATATTAATAAAATCGTATTGAGGTCTTCCACTCTCTCTCTCTCTCTCCTCCATCGTTAAATTTATGTAAACACAATTCCCATCCGCCAAAGTTTTAACAAGATTGATAAAATTGTATCCATGAATAACAACAGAAAAATGCTAACTTAACGCACAAAATTATTGATATATTTATGACGTTACTGTAATATTGTTGTATTATTTATAAATTTTATGTATTAACGTTATTTACTTTATATGTGACATCTCTTATAGAAAACGGATTGTCTCATAGAAAACGGGGTGCGGGCCACAAAAACATCATATGGCCAAGTGATTCAATTCCCTTCAGAGGACGGAAAAATTTATATGAATATTCAAGAATGATGGCAACACCCCCCCCCTCTCTCTCACCCCTTCTCTCTCTCTCTTCTCTGTCCTGTCTATCTCTCTCTCTCTCTGTTCTTGCATCTCTCACTCTCTGCCTCTATCTCTCTCTCTCTCTCTCTCTCACGTCACAACACTGATGGTTTTCGATTCCTTTCAGAAAATTGAGACTTTCGATAGCAGGGGGAGGGGTAGGGAGGGAGGAGGGAGGGGGTAGGGAGGGAGGAGGTAACGAAGGAGAGGGAAGGAAAAGGACAAGATTGAGGGGAGAGGAGGAGGAAGAATAGAAGAAAGTAACAGAAGAGGAAGAAGACAAGGAGGAGGAGGGAAGGAAGGGAGGAGGAAGAGAAGGGGAAGAGAGGAAGAGAAGGAGATGGAGACGAAAAGAGAGAAGGAGGAGGTAGAGGACCGGGGGGAGAGGGAAAGGCAACACGTCCATTGTTATAACTGTCCTTCCATTTTCCTTCCCACCTCCCTTCCCTCTCCCCTACACCTCCTCTCTCCCCATACTCTACTCCTTCTTCCTCCCCTCTCCTTTCTCTCCCCCCCTCCTACAAATCACCCTCATTCATTCCCTCTCTATACCCCACTCCCTCCCTCTCTCTCCCCAACACCCCCCCTCCCTCCCTCTCTCCCAAACACCCTTCCCCTCCCTCCCTCTCTCTCCCCAACACCCTCCCCACTCCCTCCCTCTCTCTCCCCAACACCCCTCGCCCCTCCCTCCTTTTCATTCAGACGTAAATAAAATTCAAAGAAAATATTTGCTATAGATAGACAGATAGATAGAGACAGACAGACAGATAGACAGATAGACAGAAAGGGAGGGAGAGAGAGAGAGAGAGAGAGAGAGAGAGAGAGAGAGAGAGATAGGGAGAGAAACAAGACCAGGTAGACCACAATAAAGCCAAGCCACATCCGGCTGAGGTGTCCTGGGGGGGAGGAGGATAATTTGGGCAGGATATAGTGAAGGTTGTCAGCCCAGCGAGAGATCCTTAAGTGTCTTTCAGGATCTCTCTCTCTCTCTCTCTCTCTCTCTGTCTGTATCTATCTGTTTGTTTGTCTGTCAATCTATCTGTCTGTCTGTCTCTACATATCGTCTGTCTCTACATATCGTCTGTCTCTCTCTCTCTATATCCAATTGGTTAGAGAGAGAGAGAGAGAGAGAGAGAGAGAGAGAGAGAGAGAGAGGTGACCTTACCACATCCGTTTTCCCACAAGTAGCAACAGGAGGATCTTCTCTGTCTGTCTGTCTGTCTGTTTTTGCTTCTGTATGTCAGTCTGTATGGCTTTCTGTCTGTTTATCTGTCACTCTCTCTCTCTCTCTCTCACTGTCTCTATTTCTGTCTCTCTCTCTAGACTTGATCAAGACAATCACAGCTCCCTCCCATCATCCAATCTACCACCACTACCACCATCCACCAACACGGGCACACCCACCAACCAACCCACACACATGCTACCACCATTACATCCTTCTACCACCACTACTACCACCACTACCACTACTACTACAACTACTACCACCACCACTACTACTACCACCACTACCAAACACATCTATCACTACCACTATCACCACCACAACTACTAACACCATTACATCCTTCTACCACCACCAACACCACTACTAACATTACCACCACCACCACCACTAGCACTACCAACACCATCTACCACCACTACCACCATCCCAGTAGCCAATCAACCTGTGTACGTGTTTTCCGCTCATCATTATTTCTACCTGTCCTCCTCCTCCCCCCCCTCCCTCCCTCTCCCACGCCTCACCTCTCCTTCCCCTCTCCCACGCTCCCTCACCCTGGTTCTCCCACCCTCTCTTCCTCCCTCATTCTCCCTTTCACACACACACTCTCTCTCTCTCTCTCAATTATCCACCCATCAACTCACCCACCACCACCACCACTACCCACCCACCACACCACCACCTACCACTACCCACCCACCCCACCCACCACCCCACCACTACCCCACCATCAACCAACCCACCCACCCACCCACCCACCCACCCACAGCCTAGGACAGCGGAAGTCACAAAGACGAAAGAGTTCATCACAAGGTTAAGGCCAGACGTGTGTGTGTGTGTGTGTGTGTGTGTGTGTGTGTGTGTGTGTGTGTGTGTGTGTGTGTGTGTGTGTGTTCTGCGTGTATAGTAATAATAATAATAAATATAGTAAAACCTTTATTTAACGAAGTATATAGAGATGAAAGTCCGTTATATCGAGGTGTCCGTTATATATGAAACCCCCATGTAACGGGTTATATGGAGAGAGAAGTCCATTATATAGAGGTTTCATTCTCGTAACAAAAACAAAAATAACAACAACAACAACAACAATACTCACAATACCAACAACAACAGCAATAATAATAATAGTAATAATAATAATAATAATAATAATAATAATAATAATAATAACAACAACAACAAAAACAACAACAATACTAAGAACAATAACAACAACATCTACAAACAAACACAGAGCTACATACACAAATAAACAAACAAATCAATAACAAAAGTCAGATTCCCACTAATAAAAGCGTCCCGTAATATTAACAAACAATGAATATTTTATCTCGCTAATTAACTCTGTAAATTAACTTCCCCCAAATTGTTACATTTCTCTCCAGTGTTAAAACCTAATCCATTGGTGTAGAGGATTAGTGGGAATAATGGTTTACTGGTACCTTGGGGAGAGCTTTTTGCCGCCATAACAAGCCAGGTGGATATGGGTGGGGAGAGGTGGGGAGGGGGAAGGGATGGTAGGTAGGTAGGGAGGGAGGGGAGGAAGGGATGGAGGGAGGTAGGAGTAGGGAGGAGGGGCAAGTAGGTGGGAGGAAGGTAGGTGGTAGGAAGGTAGAGGGAGGTGGTAGGTACAAGGTAGGTAGGTAGGTAGGTAGGTACTAGGTAGGTAGGTAGGGAGGTACTAGGTACTAGGTAGGGGTAGGTAGGTAGGTAGGTACTAGGTAGTAGGTGGTAGGTAGGTAGGTACTAGGTAGGGAGGTAGGTAGGTAAGTAGGTACTAGGTAGGTAGGTAGGGAGGGAGTAGGCAGGTAGGTAAGTGGGTCATAGGTAAGGTGGGTAGGGGGTAGGCAGGTAGGTACTAGGTAGGTAGGTGGGGTGAGGCAGGTAGGTAGGTAGGTAGGTAGGTAGGTAGTGGTACTAGGTAGGTAGGTGGGGTAGGCAGGTAGGTAGGTGGGTACTAGGTAGGTAGGTGGGGGTAGGCAGGTAGGTAGGTAGGTAGGTGGGTGCCTAGGTAGGTAGGTAGGTAGGTAGGTACTAGGTGGGTGGGTAGGGGTAGGCAGGTAGGTAGGTACCAGGTGGGTAGGTAGGTGGGGAGGTAGGCGGGTAGGTGGGTAGGTACTAGGTAGGTAGGTAGGGTAGGCAGGTAGGTAGGTAGGTAGGTAGGTACTAGGTAGGTGGGTAGGGGTAGGCAGGTAGGTAGGTAGGTACTAGGAGGTAGGTAGGGAGGTAGGCAGGTAGGTGGGTAGGTACTAGGTAGGTGGGTAGGGTAGGCAGGTAGGTAGGTAGGTACTAGGTGGTAGGTAGGGGTAGGGAGGTAGGCAGGTAGGTAGGTAGGGCACTAGGTAGGTAGGTGGGAGGTACTAGGTAGGGGTAGGTAGGTAAGGAGGGGTAGGTAGATACATGATAAACAGAAAAATGGTAAAAACTAATTTGACTAAAAAACAAACAAAATTGGCGGGAAACCTAAAAATTGGGTCCAAACTTTACGTTGTATATTGTCTGGAAACACACATGCCGGGAGCATTGACTTAATTGTGTGTGTGTGTGTGTGGAAGAGGGAGAGGGACACAGAAAGAGGGAGAAGAACGATAGAAGAAAGAGAGAGAGGGGGAGAGAAAAAGATTTATAGATAAAGACGGAGACAAAGAAAGGAACAGAGAAAAAAAAAGAGAGAGAGAGAGAGAGAGAGAGCGTTACAAAGGTCGTATAATTAAAGATATGTGGAAAAAATTGAGAAGGGGGTTACCACGTAGCCTGAGGGAGAGCAATGGTGGAGAGAGTGTGGGAGAGAGGGAGGCGGGGTGGGAGGGAGGGAGGAGAGTGTGGGGAAAAGTGAGAGAGGGATGGAGGAGAGGGGGAGAATGTGGGAGGAGGGGAGGGAGAGAATGTGGGAGGAGGGAGGAGAATGTGGGAAGGAGGTAGAGAGTGGGAAAGAGGGGAGGAGGAGGGAAGGCAAGAGTAAAAGGAGAAAGGATGAAAGGAAGGAGAGAGAGAGAGAGAGAGAAAATGCCACCTGTAGTGATAAAGTTACACCCCATTTTCTATCAAATTTCACTCCTCATATTACTAGCATTACACACCACTTTTACCACAGTTACCCCATCATGGTCGGTAAAGAAAACGGATACTGGGTATTACAACTAAACTTAGTGTTGTTGTTGTGTCTGTTGCTGTTGTCATTGTTGTTGTTATTGTTTGTGTTATTATTGTTGTTGTTATTATTGTTGTTGTTATTATTGTTGTTGTTATTATTGTTGTTGTTGTTGTTATTGGTGTTGTTGTTATTAGTGTTGTTGTTGTTGTTGTTATTATTGTTGTTATTATTGTTGTTGTTATTTTATTGTTATTATTATTATTTATTATTGTTTATTGTTGTTGTTGTTATTATTGTTGTTGTTATTATTTTTGTTGTTATTATTGTTGTTATTATTATTTGTTGTTATTATGTTATTTGTTATTATTATTTGTTGTTATTATTGTTGTTGTTATTATTGTTGTTGTTATTATTGTTGTTGTTATTATTGTTGTTGTTATTATTGTTGTTGTTATTATTATTGTTGTTGTTATTATTGTTGTTGTTATTATTGTTGTTGTTATTATTGTTGTTGTTATTATTGTTGTTGTTATTATTGTTGTTGTTATTATTGTTGTTGTTATTATGTTGTTTTATTATTGTTGTTTATGTTTATTTGTTATTATTGTTATTTGTTATTATTGTTGTTGTTATTATTGTTGTTGTTATTATTGTTGTTTATTTATTATTGTTGTTGTTATTATTGTTGTTGTTATTATTATTTTTTATTAGTGTTGTTTGTTATTATTGTTGTTGTTATTATTGTTGTTGTTATTATTGTTGTTGTTATTGTTGTTGTTATTATTGTTGTTGTTATTATTGTTGTTTATTATTGTTGTTGTTATTATTGTTGTTGTTATTATTGTTGTTGTTATTATTTTGTTGTTATAGTGTTTGTTGTTATAGTGTTGTTGTTATTATTGTTGTTGTTATTATTGTTGTTGTTATTATTGTTGTTATTAGTGTTGTTGTTATTATAATTGTTGTTGTTATTGTGTAAATTTAATGAAAATCCATCCCATCTTCCCCAAGTCACCATTTTCTTCCAGTGAACTTTAACCCTCATGTTTGACCTTGACCTTTGACATATGACCTTCAAATTTGTATGAGGTCAAGGTATATGTATAATGTATCTATTGTGTAAGTTTGGTTAAGATTCATTCATTTATTCTTGAGATTTAGTGAAGTGAAGAATGTGTTGTATGGGCAGGAGGAATGGTCAGATTTAGTGGGTGTGTGTGGGGGTATATGAGTGTGTGGGGGTATGTGTGGGGGTATAGTGTGTGTGTGGGGGGTATGTGTGTGGGGGTATGTGTGTGTGTGTGGGGGTATATGTGTGTGTGGGGGGGTGTGTGTGTGGGGGTATGTGTGTGTGGGGGTATGTGTGTGGGGGAGGGATGTTACATATGGGTTTTACCTGAACCGTATATAGATAAATTAATTAATTCATTAATATTTTACGTTTAATTAAGCAAGGTATAGTAGTATTAATTAGAGAGAGAGAGAGAGAGAGAGAGAGAGAGAGTGAGAGAATAACGGCATAATAATCTCCTTTGTGTGTGTGTGTGTGTGTGTGTGTGTGTGTGTGTGTGTGTGTGTGTGTGTGTGTGTGTGTGTGTGTGTGTGTGTGTGTAGTGGCGTAACAAGAGCCTGTAAGGTAACACGGGAGTCAGCTGGTATATGGTCAATCTCCCAGCGCCACTATAAGGTGATGTGACAGTGGTGTGACGCCTTAACGGGCTGTGGCAGGTGAGATTAGGACACCATTATCAGGGTATAGTGAATTTAATGGTGTCTGTGTGAGGTGTTGAGACGTCATTAGAAGGTAAGTACAGGTAAGCCACAAGGACCTTAATTAATGGTCATTATACGCCACTATTCATCATTATACACCACTAACCATCCAGGTGTAAGGTTTGGGTCACCTGAGCTGCAGGCCATTAAATAATTAACCTGTGCCATTATATCTTGTCCAGCCCCCATCACCTGAGCTGACACAAAGATGGATTCTTAACAGGTGGCTGAGAGAGAGAGAGAGAGAGAGAGAAACACATTTATAACTCTCTCCCTCCTTCTCTACCCATCCCTTCCATCCCCTCCTTCTCTTCCTCTCATCTCCCCTTCCCTCCTTTCCATCCCCTCCTCCTCTCTCTTTCCTTCTCCCTCTCCTCCTCACACACCCCCCTTCCTCCCTCCTTCCTCCCTTCCCCTCCTTCAACCTCTCCTCCTCCTCCCACTTCCTCCTCCTCCTTCAACCTTACCCTCACCTCCTCCACTCCTTCCCTCCTCCCCCATCCCGTCTCCTCACCTAACAAGCTCTGACCTTTCCCTCACTTCAGTAGTCCTTCAAAAGACCCGACCAATAAAATATAAACAACAGGAAGTAAACATATATGACCTGGTGTGACCCCGTAATGACCTGGTGACCTGTAATGACCTAGAGACCTGTAATGACCTTGTGACCTGTAATGACCTAGTGACCTGTAATGAAACGACCTGTAATGAACCAGTGACCTCTAATGGCAATGTGACCTGTAATACTGGAGAGTGACCTGGTGATCTGTATACTGGTGAGTATTTTGAACCATTTTAGACAAATTTTCGACGTTTTAGACAAATTCAGACATTGTTTGAAAGTTTAGACCAGATTTGAGAATTTTGAATTATTTTTGACAAGATTTCAACGATTTAGACGAATTTTACAGAGAAGTTTAGACCAGGTTTAATTATTTTAGACAAAGTTCCGACGATTTAGGTAAATTTAGAAAGGTTCTACGCAACTTTAGACAATTTTAGACCAAGTTTGATAATTTTACATCATTTTAGACAAAGTTTCGAAGGTTTAGACAACTCTAAATATACCTTAAATATCTCGACTTGTCTAAACCAATTTAGACAAAGTTTTCGTCACTTTAGACCAACTCATACAAAGTTTAGACAGAGTTTATGTCAGTGTGTGTAGAGAGAGAGAGCAACTATACACCAAGTCATTCCGTCCTGAACGCATATTACTCTCACAGGTCAGAGGATTAAGGAGGAGGATGCAGGGGAAGGTGAGGATGGAGGTGGAGAAGAAGGTGGAAGGAAGGAGGAGGAGGAGGAGATTCATAGAGAGTAAATATTTCCCTTTCTGTCTGTCTATATTCCCTCCTTCTTCCTCCTCCTCCTCTCCCTCCATCTTCCTTCTCCCTCCCTCCTTCTCTCCCTCCTCCCTCCTCCTTCCTCCCTCCATCCTTCCTTCCTTCCCTCCCTCCCTCCTCCTTCTCTCCCTCCCTCCTTCCTTCACTCCTTCATCAACCCAAGGAAGAGATTCGACCCACGCTTAGGATCGCTCTCCTTCCCTCCCTACCAGAGGACGCGGAGATGTAACCATGGCAACCTAGGGAGGGAGGGAGGGAGGGAGGGAGTTTGTGATCTGTTGGAGGTGTTGGCTGGCTCTCTCTCTCTCACCCTCCCTCTCCAACACACCTCTCCCCTCTCCCCTCCCTCTCCCTCACCTCCCCAGGTCATGGTGAGACTAACAGCCCTCAGACACACACCAGCTGGGCACTAATTAGCTTTATCTATTCTACCCCAACTTTCTTCCCCGCAGCTTATTTATTCCCTAAACAGCTAATTTTTCCCAAGTTTATTTCTTCCCCTAACAAAATATTTTTTCCCTAAACAGTTAATCTTCCCCAATATTTCTCTCTCTCTCTCTCTCTCTCTCTCTTTCCTTCGCCCTCTCTCCGTCTCTCTCTCCTTTAGGTCTAATTTTCGCATCTTAAGTCCGAATATTGCAGGATTATGAGCCTAAAAAGATGCTCTTTTCCTATTGGTGGATCCTGAGGTGTATCTCGCTTCCTATTGGTCGATCCCACATGGTACTGTTTATCTATTGGTGGATCTCACGTATATGTCATGGTGATGTAACTTTAATCTATCTTTATCTCTCTCTCTCTCTCATACGATAATCTCCTCCCCGTGTGTACGATATTGTTTTGTTTACACTTTTACGGTACGATAACTTTTCCCGATTGTACGACAGTCGGGTGACACGATACCTGTAGTGTACACGATAATTACTGGTTCCTGGCGTGACTGTCTGTTTCTCTGTCTGTGTCTGTCTGTTTTTCTATGTCTAATTTGTCTGTGTCTCTCCCACCCTCTCTCAGCCTAACCTACTCCACCTCCTCCTCTTTCCTCCTCCTTCCCTACTCCCTCCTCCTCTTTCCTCCTCCTTCCTACTCCACCTCCTCCTCTTTTTCCTCCTCCTTCCCTCTCCCTCCTCCCTTCCTCCTCTTCCCTACTCCCTCCTCTCTTTCCTCCTCCTTCCTCTCCCTCCCTCCTCTTTCCTCACTCCTTCCCTACTCCACCTCCTCCTCTTTCTCCTCCTTCCCTACTCCTCTCCTCCCTCTCCCCCTCCCTTCCCTACTCCTCTCTCCTCTTTCCTCACTCCTTCCCCTCCATCTCCTCTCTTTCCTCCTCCTTCTCCATCTCCCCCTCTTCCTCACTCCTTCCCTACTCCACCTCCTCCTCTTTCCTCCTCCCTCTCCATCTCCTCCCCTCTTTCCTCCTCCTTCCCCTCCCCTCCTCCCTCTTTCCCTCCTCCTTCCCTACTCCCTCCTCCTCTTTCCTCCTCCTTCCCTACTCCCTCCTCCTCTTTCCTCCTCCTTCCCTCTCCACCTCCTCTTTCCTCCTCCTTCCCTCCCCCTCCTCCTCTGTCCTCCTCCTTCCCCTCCACCTCCTCCTCTTTCCCTCCTCCTTCCCTACTCCACCTCCTCCTCTGTCCTCCCACTCTCTCCCACCTCCTCCTCTTTCCTCACCCTTCCCTCTCCCACCTCCTCCTCTGTCCTCACTCCTTCCCCCTCCCCTCCTCTTCCTACTCCTTCCCTACTCCCCTCCTCCTCTTTCCTCCTCCTTCCCTCCCTCCTCCTCCTCTCCTCCCCTACTCCCACCCTCCCTCCTCTGTCCTCCCTCTTCCCCTCTCCCACCTCCTCCTCTTTCCTCCTCCTTCCTCCCCTCCTCCTCTGTCTCCTCCTTCCCCCTCCCACCTCCTCTCCTCCCACTCCTTCCCTACTCCCTCCTCTCTGTCCTCACTCCTTCCCTCTCCCTCCTCCTCTTTCCTCCCTCCTTCCCTACTCCCACCTCCTCCTCTGTCCCTCTCCCCCTCTTCCTCCCTCCTCCTCTGTCCTCCTCCTTCCCTACTCCACCTCCTCCTCTTTCCTCCTCCTTCCCTACTCCACCTCTCTGTCCCCTCCTTCCTCTCCCCTCCTCTTCCCTCCTCCTTCCCTACTCCACCTCCTCCTCTTTCCTCCTCCTTCCTACTCCCACCTCCTCCTCTGTCCTCCTCCTTCCCCTCCACCTCCTCTTTCCTCCTCCTTCCCTACTCCACCTCCTCCTCTTTCCTCCTCCTTCCCCACTCCCCTCCTCCTCTGTCCTCCTCCTTCCCTACTCCACCTCCTCTTTCTTCACTCCTTCCCTCTGCCTCCCTCCCTCTTTCCTCCTCCTTCCCTACTCCACCTCCTCCTCTTTCCTCCTCCTTCCCTCCCACCTCCTCCTCTTTCACCTCCTTCCCTCCCTTCCTCTTTCCTCCTCCTTCTCCACCTCCTCCTCTTTTCCTCCTCCTTTCTCCACCTCCTCTCTTTCCTCACCTCCTTCCCCTACTCCCACCTCCTCCTCCTCCCTTCCCTACTCCACCTCCTCCTCTTTCCTCCCCTCCTTCCCCTCCCACCTCCTCCCTCTTTCCTCCTCCTTCCCTACCCTCCTCCTCTTTCCTCACTCCTTCCCTACTCCACCTCCTCCTCTTTCCTCACTCCTTCCCTACTCCACCTCCTCCTCTTTCCTCACTCCTTCCCTACTCCACCTCCTCACTCCTTCCCTACTCCACCTCCCCTCCCTCTTGCTCCCACACACGTCAGCATTAATTTAGACTCCGTCATCCAATCATCTCTCTCCTCCTGCTTGTACTACTGTCACTGTCTCTCTCTCTCTCTTTCTTTCTGTCTCTCTTTATAGAGAGAGAGAGAGAGAGAGAGAGAGAGAGAGAGAGAGAGAGAGAGAGAGAGAGAGAATAAGGAGATTCTTCAACAACATTTTTAATAGGAATATTCTATTAACTACAAGAGTCAACATACTGTGGATGTTGTCGCCCCTAACCGACCCTGCTGACGTCATGGCTGGCTAGACCAATAGTGGCTCTTATGTATTAGTTTGGACCAATAGTATAATATGCCGAGGTTATGCTAATGTGACGTAATGGCTGACTCGACCAATAGTGGCTCTTCTGTGAATCTGTGTTAGTCTGGACCAATAGTATGGCGTGTTTAGGTTATGCTAACATGACGTAATGGATGGCTCGACCAATTGTGGCTCTTCTGTGTTAGCCTAGACTAGACCAATAGGATCACGTGTTTAGCTTAAATGACAACGTGACGTAATGGCTGGCTCGACCAATAGTGGGTGGCTTTTGTGTTTTGCCGTACCAATAGTATAACTTGATTAGCTTATGACAACGTGACGTTATAATAGGAATGGTCCAATAGTTTAGCGTCTTGGACTGTGTTAGCATGACGTCATGAATAAAAGAACCAATCATTAACAAGTTTGAACCTGTGTACTGAAGGCAGGAGTCTGTCTGCCTGTCTCTCCCTCTCCCCCCTCCTCCCTCTCCTTCTCCCCCCTCCCTGTTCCTTCTTTCCACCTCCCTTCTCCCTCCGTCCCTCTCTCCCCTCCCCCTCTCCCCCCTTCCAAGGTAATTTATATTCCAGTCTGGTGTTGGCGGCCGTCTGGGGAGCCAACTCTCCCCTCTCTCTCTCCCTCTCTGTCTTGCACACTTTCCCTCTCTCTTTTCTCTCTCCCACACACTCACCCCAGACCTCCACACTCTGTCTTTGAAGAGAGAGAATTAATTGGAGATAATTAGAGTTAATGAACAAGCTTTACAAATGGTACTAAAGGGGTTTTCCTGACCCCCCTCTTGTCACCCCCTACCTACCATCCCCCCTTAATCATTACCACTCATCTCTCTCCCCCTCCATCACCACTAATTCCCCCTTTTCCCCTCACCCCCTCTTCTCTAACCTCCCCTCTCCCATATCTCCCCCCACAACCCCCTTACCTCACCCCTTCACACCACTAATTTCTCACCTCTCTACCTCACCTCTCCACCCACCCCCTCCCACCTCTCCCACCCATCCCTCTGCCTCTCACCCACCCCCTCACCTCCTCACCCACCCCTCACCTCTCACCCCACCCCCTCACCCCACATCCCCTCACCTCTCCCCTCAGATCACAACATTCGTCCGCTATTGATTTCCGTAGACCTAACTTACCTAGGTCTAAGACGGCCCCCCACCTGTACCTGTGTGTGTACCTGTATGCGTACCTGTGTCTGTATGTGTACCTGTGTGTCTGTATGTGTACCTGTACCTGCGTGTCTGTATGTGTACCTGTATCTGTACGTGTACCTGTGTCTGTATGTGTACCTGTGTCTGTATGTGTACCTGTATTTGTGTGTGTACCTGTGTCTGTATGTGTACCTGTATCTGTGTGTGTGCCTGTATCTGTGTGTGTATATGTACAGTATGTGTGCATGTATGTGTGCATATATGTGTATGTATATATGTGTGTACGTGTATATTTGTGTGTAAATATATATGTACGTATGTATATGTGTTTGTGTGCATGAGGAGCTTCTGTATACATGTGTAGGCACAGTAAATCATTTACAGGGGGCAGTAATTTACAGGAGTACAGTGCAAATTATACGTAAATACAGCAATTTACAGCTATATGAAACAGCATACTGTACTGTCTATCTCACTACATACATACATACATATATGTACGTATGTATGTATGTGTGTATGTATGTACGTATGTATGTATGTATGTATGTATGTATCCATCCACCACACTTCACATGTCCCTGGACCATAAGCAAACAGCGTGGGGGAGGGAGGGGGGAGAGGGGAGGGGAGGGGGAGAGAGGAGTGGAAGGATCTTGGTGAGGTGTGAAATTATCTTCGTTTTAACATCAATATATTCATCTCTGCAGTGCCTAACCTAGCCAACCCTAGCAACCTAACCAGCCTAACCCTTAGCCCCTGATGGTGGTGAGGTGGTGGAATAATTTAATTGGGGAGGGCAGTTTGGGGAGGTGGAAGGGGTGTGGAGTGCAGAAGGGAGGGAGGAGGGAGGAGAGAAGAGAGAGAGAGAGGGAGGGAGGAGGGGAGAGAGAGAGAGAGAACATGACCATCAGCTGTCAGGGCGTCAAGAGTCAGGTTAAGCAAGGTCAAATAGTGGCGTCAACACACACACGCCAGTGAGTGTGTGTTGTGGTGCTTTCTAAGACATAATGAACTGATCACAGAGAGAACAAGATCCAGAAGAGAGAGAGAGAGAGAGAGAGAGAGAGAGAGAGAGAAGGGTGTATTCTGATGCCCCTGAATAAAATGACCTTGAGAGAGAAAACCATCGTTATATCTAGCTACAAATACACCCTCACTACACCCAACCCCTTGTGCTTGATACTACACACAACACCCACTCAGTGTATTGAGAACATTAGTCACGTCTGCACTCTCTACACCCAACCAGAATACACTCATTATCATTCCTTATATAATTTACATACACACTACACCTTAGTTTTACACCATATTATAACTTACACCCACAGTACACCCAATACACACAGTGCACTTACAGCCACACCAATACACGCACAATACACTCAGTACACAGCTTCACAACACACACACACACAAACACACACACACACAGTCTTCAACCACACAATCTACATGTTTATTTATTCTTGCTGGAGGGAGGGGGTGAGAGGAGGGGGGTGAGAGGAGGCGGGGTGAGAGGAGAAAGACTAAGGAACAAGGCTGAAGGCAGGGGGGTGAAGGAGGGAGGTGAAGGAAGGGAGATGGAGAGGGTGAAGGGAAGGGTGGGGGGAAGGATGAGAGGGGGAAGGAAGAAAGCGGAAGAAGTTTGGGGAGAGGAGGAAGTGAGGGAACATAGGCAGGGGAGGGGTTGGGGAGGTTCTTGTCACCCCTCTCTCTCCCTCTCTCTCTTATCTCTCCCCCCAACCCCCCTTCTTACAGTAGTTCGTTTTACTGTTCTCACTTACCATCCTCTCTCTTTCTCTCTCTTTTACTCACCATGATCTCTCTCTCTCTCTCTCTCTCTCTACCATCTCTGTTCGTCTCTCTCTCTCTCTCATCGCTTCAGCTTTCACTAGTCAGCTCCTAAAATGAACTCATTCAAGTACATGTCATCCGAGGTCAAAGGTCAATGTGTGTGTGTGTGTGTGTGTGTGTGTGTGTGTGTGTGAGAGAGAGAGAGAGACACTAACGATATATATTATTCAAGTGTCGGACAAAACCTGAGAATCGAGGATGTGTGTGTGTCTGTGTGTGTAGATGCTTACGTTTATGGGCATGTGTGTGAGCTAGGTTAATGTGTACATGCGTGTGTGTGTGTGTTAGGTCAGTGTGCACATGTATGTGAGTATGTGTACGTGTGTGTGTTTATGAAGATCATTAAGAAGTGACCTCCCACTGAGATAAGGGGGGAGGGAGGAGGCACGAGGTCAAGGAAGAGGTCGGGTCAGGTCACAGGGTCAACACCTGCCTGATAATCCTCTAACACTATATTTACTGGTGATAGTGGTAATTGTGGTAGTAATTGGTGTAGGAGTGTTAGTAGTGGTGGTAGTGGAAGGGGGTGGTGGTGGTAGTAGTAGTAGTGGTGGTGGTTGTAGTAGTTGTTGTAGTAATAATAGTGGTAGTGGTGGTAGTAAAAGTAGTTGTAGTGGAGTAACATTATAGTTTTTAGTCAATTGCATACAGCACAGACACACACACACGACACTCCTCCCACACGACACCTCCCCCCCACACACACGAGAAGATATACACAGCATTACCCATAAAAACCACCAACAATCACCACAATAATAACTACAATAACGTAAATTACACACAGGAAGAAAATCTCTCTTCCTCCTCAGCAAAAAAATCCCAATTATGGTAACGAATCGCAGTTATTTATGAAAGAAAAAAAAGCGCGCGCATTTTCTCCCACCAAACAGATGAGGCTCCGCTATTGGTCACCATCTGTCGTATTTGACCAATAGAAAAAAGAGTAGCTAAAGCGCGGGTAATTTTTTCTTCTTGGGCCCTTCTGAATAAATGAGACTCGGCTATTGGTTGCCATCAGATGTGGTTTGACCAATAGGAATCGAGGGAAAAAATATCACCCGAAGGCTTCCACACCTCTGATCTATGTGGTCTAAGTAGCGTTATATTATCCTGGGGAAAAAAACGAGGGAATAACACGACATCTGGAGAAAAAAATAACACGAGATGGTAATACTAGGAAAAAAATAATACTGTATCGGGTGAAGAGTTGCCGTATACCACCAGATAATAACACTGACAATAATAATGGTAATAATAATAATGAAAGGTTATTATCACCTCTTCTTCTTCCATCTTCTCTCCTTCCTCCCTCTTGTCTTATTCCTCTCCTTCCATCTTTCTCTCCCTTTTTCCCGTCTCTACTTCCCTCCTTCATTCTCTTCTACTTCCCTCCTTCATTCGCCTCTACTTCCCTACTTCATTCTCCTCTACTTCCCTCCTTCATTCTCCTCTACTTCCCTCCTTCATTCGCCTCTACTTCCCTCCCTCCTTCTCCTCTACTTCCCTCCTTCATTCTCCTCTCCTTCACTCTTCTGTACTTCCCTCCCTCCTTCTCCTCTACTTCCCTCCTTCATTCTCCTCTCCTTCACTCTTCTGTACTTCCCTCCCTCCTTCTCCTCTACTTCCCTCCTTCATTCTCCTCTCCTTCCCTCCTTCCTCCTTCTCTGTGTCCTAAGGAAGTGTTGTTTATTTGTTTACCTCTCCCTCAGTGCTGCCACCTGGCGGGAGGAACCGATGATAAACACGAAACAAGGGAAAGGAGGGGGTGGGGGGGGGTGTAAATGCCCCCTTCCCTTTCTTTACTCCCTTAAACCACCCCTCCCTTTCTCCATGTTCCCCCCCTTACTAACATGAAACGAGAGAGAGAGAGAGAGAGAGAGAGAGACTTAATTTCAACAAAACAGAGATGACGGATGATAGATAGTGTGTGTGTGTGTGAGAGAGAGTGTGTGTGTGTGTGTGTGTGTGAGGGAGTGTGTGTGTGTGTGTAAGAAAGAAAGAGACCATCCATCAGAGCCTCTCTCCTAGACGCCCCTCTTAAGTGAAATCTGATATTCCTTTATAAACACACACACACACACAGCAACAAACATACATGATCTCAAGCAAGACAAACGCACACAAACACACACGTTCTCAAACACCAAAACACACACACACGATCCAAACAAAAACCAATAAAAAACAACACGATCTCAAACACACAACAAACACAATAATACAAAGACAAACAAACACTCAAACACACAACAAACACATCATAATTGTCATGGAATTAATATTATTGTTATTTTTGTTGTTCTTATTACTACTCTGAAGGGAAGACAATTGAGACAGACAGATACTCACTATTCCAAACAAATTATTTTAAACCAATCCTCTTCTATATTAACTACTAACAACAGTACCATTACATTACGGTTGTTAGATATAGATAATAACATAGGTCTCGTTCGTGGTAGTAGGCTGTAACATTAGCCATCTTGTTTGTTTACATGCAGACAGACACGCCCAGAAAATATATATTATTTTTTTTTTTTTAACACTGAAAAATATCTTACCTTAATGCGTAAGACTAGATAAATCCTATAAAATTATCGACTCAGCTTCCACCAGAGAGGCAATCACCACATGACGCCTTAGTTCGTTTCGTAGTCGAGAATAGGGAGAAATTAGTAACAAATTCACTGTTGCCAGGTTGGGAGCGCGAGCGTCAACCTCCTCCCTCTCTGGCTGACAACTTACTACTGAGGTCCATGCGCGCGCTGCCGGGGTTTTCTTACACGAGGGAACAGATCTTACCCCCACAACACAACGCCGTGCCAGACGTATGACCCAACACGCAATTTTCATTTCTGATGTGGATAGATAGAAGGATAGATAGATAGATAGAAGGATAGATAGATAGATAGAAGGATAGATAGATAGATAGATAGAAGGATAGATAGATAGATAGGTGGATAGATAGATAGATAGAAGGATAGATAGATAGATAGGTGGATAGATAGATGGATAGGTGGATAGATAGATAGATAGATGCTTTGTATTATTCTCCTTAGTTCAGCATCCATATTGAGAGTGTAGATGGATGGATGGATGGATGGATGGATGACACCCTCCTTCACTCCACCTCTCCCCTTATCCTTGCAATTTCCACCTACTCCACCAAGACTGACCACGCCCTCTCACCTTCCACACACACACACTCCTCAACACACACACATACACACACACACACACACACACCTCTACACATTTACACACACTCAACACACACACACACACACACATACACACACACACACACACACACACTCCTCAACACACACACACACATACACACACACACATACATACACACACACACACACCCTCAACAACACACATAAGCACTCCGCAACACACACATACACACACACACACACACACACTCCGCAACACACACACACACACCTCAACACACACACACACACACACACACTCCGCAACACACACACACACACACACTCAACATGACACGTGTGGCCTAGGAACCAATCAGCCTCCATTGTGCAGCTGTTCTGGCTTGCAGCATCTACCTCAGTACCTTACCTACCTCAGTACCTCACCTACCTCAGTGCCTCACCTACCTCAGTACCTCACCTACCTCAGTACCTCACCTCACCTCAGCACCACCCACCTCACCTCAACACCCACCTCAGCACCTCAATCTCACCTCTACTCCCCAGCACCACCCCACCCCACCCCACACCCTCACCCCACTCTACTCCTCAGCACCCCCACCCACCCTCAGCACCCCACCCCACCCACCTCAGCACCCCACCCACCCAGCACCTCACCCCACTTTGACCCCAGCACCTCACCCCCACCCACCCCAGTACCTCACCCCACCCACCCCAGCACCCCCACCCACCCCAGCACCTCACCCCACCCACCAGCACCCCACCCACCCCCAGCACCCTCACCCACCTCAGCACCTCACCCACCTCAGCACCACCTCACCCACTCCAGTACCTCACCCCACCCACCCCCAGCACACCTCACCCACCTCAGCACCTCACACCACCCACTCCTCAGCACTCCTCACCCATCTACCCCAGCACCTCCTTTACCTCATAATTCTTCCCACCTCACCTGGCCCCTCAGTACCTCCACCTCAGTACCTCACCTCACCTACCTCAGTACCTCACCTCACCTACCTCAGTACCTCACCTTACCTACCTCAGTACCTCACCTTACCTACCTCAGTACCTCACCTCACCTACCTCAGTACCTCACCTACCTCAGTACCTTACCTAATCCCTTCTACCTAATCATCTTCCTATTCCTCTCCTCCTAATCACCTCTCCCTAATCACCTGGTCCAATCACCTGGTCCAATCAGCCAATACCGCTGAGAAAGTGAAGCTGTGGATTAAGAATTTGCTGACGACATACTGACAGACGCAGCTGTTTGATAAGGTGGTTTACGGTCTGTTTGTTGGTTTATCTGTCTGTTTGCCTGTCTATCTGTTTAACTGTCTATTTAAATATTTGTGTGGCCGTCTGTCTATCTATCCACACACACCAGGAAGCACCCAATAACACTTAAAATTTTGATTAAAGTAAAAAAAAAATATCCACTAACTTGATTGTAAATATGCAAATGAAGTCCTGTACGATAATTTGGGAAAGAGTAACGACAGTTTATGAGATGAAATAAACAATATGGCGTCTACAACAACTGATTGGACCATATGTCGTGAATTACCTTGAGTTGAGAGGTGGTTTTGCTGGTTCATTTGTCTGTCAGTGTATAAAAAGTTGCCTGGCAGGAGCGTGTTATCAGCTACCCGCATGTCTTGCTAGCCATCTGCCTCTTAGACGTCATCATTATCCCTCTTGGTGATTGGTTGCTGCACGCCGGCTGCTCTGTGACGTCATTGTTATTCTCTATAGTGATTGGTTAAACCCGCACGACAACACCATGTGCACGCTGCCGCTGGGACCTTCAAATTGCCAACCTGGAGAGTAATTTATTTATTTTCTATAATTTTTTTTTAATATTTTTTTAATATTTTTTTTTTACAAGAGTTACAGTTCATAGTAGTGATGATAAACAACTGTAATTATTGTACGTCTCTGTATCGTTATATTACTGATTGATGTAAAATGGTTAATATATTTACAGTAGAATAAATATGAAACAATTGGAAACTTGAGATATAAACATACACACGTGAGTCTCTGTTCTGGAGATGACAACAACAATAACAATAATACCAATAAAAATAATAAAAATGATAATAATAAAAATGATAATAATAATAATAATAACAATAATACCAATTACAATAATAATAATAAAAATAATAATAATAATGATAATAATAAAAATGATAATAATAATAATGTCATAGAGGTTTACAATAAGATAGACAGATATGATAACTATGTATACAGTGTGAGTATACGGTATACATAGGCCATGGGAGTATACAGTTTACGTTGAACCGAGACTAAACTAAATCTACTGACAGTAAACTTCACTTAATTGAACTTAACCTAACCTAATTTAACCTAACCTAACCTGGCCTGAGTAAGATTTCTACCAATCTTCCTCTCCTTCCCTCTCATCTCCCACTCACTTCCCCCTCCTCCCCCTCCCCCTCCCCCCCTCTCAGTAACAAGCTTCCTGTCCCTAAAGAAGAACTAAGCCGATTATCTGTAAACCTCCAATCTGGCGCAGAATGATAACACGTGTACTGTACTGACCCTATGGGGGGTGACGGGGAGGAAGAGGAGAGAGGGAGGGAAGGAGGGGGGAGAGAGGGAGGGAGAAGGAGAGAGGGAGGGAAGGAGGGAGGTAGGGAGGGTAGTACAACCTTCAGACACAAAGGAGTAACAGTCTATTCTGTGTTGACATTTTTTCCTTCTTTCCACGTCAGTGTATGTATGTATGTATGTGTGTGTGTATGTATGTATGTATGTATGTATGTATGTATGTATGTATGTGTGTGTATGTATGTATGTGTGTATGTATGTATGTATGTATGTGTGTATGTATGTATGTATGTATGTATGTATGTGTATGTATGTGTATGTATGTATGTATGTATGTATGTGTGTGTGTATGTATGTATGTATGTATGTATGTATGTATGTATGTATGTTTGTATGTATGCAGGTATGTATGTATGTATGTATGTATGTGTGTATGTATGTATGTATGTATGTATGTATGTATGTGTGTATGTTTGTATGTGTGTATGTATGTATGTAAGTATGTATGTAGGTAAGGTAGCAGTGGTCTGTCGTCTGGTCACTGGTTCGAACAGGACTCCTAACCTAACCTAACCCAAACTAACCTAACCATCCTGCCTCTAGTTACCGTAAGTCATTATGGTAATTGGACCATTAGAGAAATGACCGTAATTAACATACTCCTGTAATGACCCTGTGTGAACTGTGACCCTTGAGTAATGATAGTACTGATAGTTAGGGCTTGTGTGTATGATTGTTTAACAGCTGTCTGTCTGTCTGTCTGTCTCTCTGTCTTTACCACCACAATTCACCAACTCTCTCTCTCTCTCTCTCTCTGTCTCTCTCTCTCTCTGTCTCTCTCTCTCTCTCTGTCTCTCTCTCTCTCTCTCTCTCTTTATCTCTCTCCTTAACACCACAATTCTCTTTCTCTCTCTCCGTGACCTCCTTGACCTGAGCTCACCTGGCAGGAGGGACAGGTCAGCACAGGTCATCCCAGGAACAATAGTGACTTCTTATCACCTGACCTGACCACCTGCCTGTTTTTGACCCAGGTAAAGGGTTGGAAACATGTGTACACGGATTTACACACACACACACACACCTCCTCTCACCCTCCTCCCTCCCCTTCCCTCCTCTCACCCTCCCTCCCCTTCCCTCCAACACCCTCCAGCAATACACGTGGTAAGCAAGACCCAGACAGCGGAAGCTCTGACAGAAGATGGAGACCAGGTTGAGGGAGGACTGAAGTATAACGGAATGTGTGTATACGAGAGAGAGAGAGAGAGAGAGAGAGAGAGAGAGAGAGAGAGAGAGATGTGGATAGATATATAGATAGAGAGAGAGAGAGACTCCATCGACCAGTCTATCCCTCACACACACACACACACACACATACAACCCTTATTCACACAAAAACATGAGAGTTAAGGGCAGACAAAAACCAAGTCAACAAAGCCCTTAGGAATATGCAACAGTTAAGGGCTGAGGGCAGGTAACAATAGCCCTTAATTACAGGTAGATTAAAGAAGGTATTGGCGTGAAGTGGTTATTGATAATGGATAAGGGCGATTAGGTCTTCGGTAGCGGGCGTGTAAGGGTCATTTTACAGTGGGTGGAAGCCGTGTGTTAAGGCTGTGTTAAGTGAGGGGGAATAAGCCTTAGGTCGGGGCGTAGAAGGGTCATTTTACCGTGGCTGAAGGGCTGTGGGATGCTGCATTAAGTTAAGTGAAAATAAGCTTTAGATGAGGACGTGGAAGGGTCATTTTACTGTAGTTAGAAGCCGTTGGTTAGGTCAGTTAGGTTATGTAGACAGAAGGCAGGTGGTGGGCGCGGGTCTGGGCGGTCATTTGATCTCTGACAAGCTCACCCGCGCCCACAAGATGCTGTTTCTCTACTGCTGTGACACCTGCCGCCCCCCGCCACACCTCCCTCCCTCCCTCCCTCCCTCCACACCTGCCGCCTTTCACACCTGATTTGAAAGCTTTGGAGACCGCGTGGAGATCTATCCTTGGTATTGGAGAAGAGAACCAACCCAGGAGATGTTTGTGTGGAGATGATTCGTATATGTGTTGGTGTTAGGTTAGGTTAGGTTAGGTCAGGTCAGGTTAGGTCAGGTCTAACCTAACCTGACCTGACCTGACCTAACACCAACACATATGGTTAGAATATGTTTAAATTAAGATGAGGTTATTTTATGTTAAGCTTTAATTAAGGTTAAGTTAAGGTTAGATTAAGTTAAGGTTAGATTAAGTTAAGGTTAGATTAAGTTAAGGTAAGGTTAGGTTAGTTAGGATGAAGTATGACATTTTAAAGTAGATTATATCTCAGTCAGGGAGGAGATTATCTCGTATTGGGGTGAGGGAGGGGACGGGTGAGGGAGGGGATGGGTGAGGGGGGTGAGGGATAAGGGAGAGACGCACGTGTTGTTGGAGGAGAGGGAGAGGATGGGAGGTAGATGTGAGGGAGGGGAGAGGGGAAGGAGGGTGGTGAGAGGGGAGGGGTGAAGAGCAGCACGTGTTGATGATAATGGTGATGTCGGGAGGTGAGAGGAGAGGTAGAGGGGAGGGGTGGGAGAGGGGAATGAGGGAGAGAGGGAGGGGTTAGAGACAGGGTGCAGAATTATGTACAGTGAGGGAGGAGGAGGGAAGGAGGAAGAAGAAGAAGAAGAAGAAGAAGAAGAAGAAGAAGAAGAAGAAGAAGAAGAAGAAGAAGAAGAAGAAGAAGAAGAAGAAGAAGAAGAAGAAGAAGGAAAATAGACAGGTGAGAGGAAAGAGTTAACACTGACAGGTGTGTGAGGTAAGGAGAGAAGGAAGGAGGTGAGATGAGGGAGGAAGGGGGGGGGGTGACAGGTGGTGAGGGCTCTATCTGATGCCCTTTTGTGCCCAGATGACCACTGGCTGGGCACACCTGGGCACGAAAGGCCATTGATAATTTGACAGTACTATTCAACTCAGGTATTTCCTTTGCCATTTCACAGGTAAATTAACCTAACCTAACCAAACACTAGCCTAACCTAACCAAACACTAACATGACCTAGCCTAACCTAACCAAACACTAACATGACCTAGCCTAACCTAACCAAACACTAACATGACCTAGCCTAACCTAACCAAACACTAACATGACCTAGCCTAACCTAACCAAACACTAACATGACCTAGCCTAACCTAACCAAACACTAACATGACCTAGCCTAACCTAACCAAACCTAACCTACAGAAACCTAAGCTAACCAAACCAAACCTAACCCTCGATATAACGGACTTTCATCTCTATGTAATCCGTTAGATGGAGGTTTCACATCTAACGGAACCTCGATATAACGCACTTCTCTCTCCATATAGTTCTTTAAATAGAGGTAGAGTTAGAGGTAGAGGTAGAGGTAGAGTTAGAGGTAGAGGTAGAGTTAGAGGTAGAGTTAGAGTTAGAGTTAGAGGTAGAGTTAGAGTTAGAGGTAGAGTTAGAGGTAGAGGTAGAGTTAGAGTTAGAGGTAGAGTTAGAGGTAGAGTTAGAGGTAGAGTTAGAGGTAGAGTTAGAGTTAGAGGTAGAGGTAGAGGTAGAGTTAGAGTTAGAGGTAGAGGTAGAGTTAGAGGTAGAGTTAGAGGTAGAGGTAGAGGTAGAGTTAGAGGTAGAGGTAGAGTTAGAGTTAGAGGTAGAGGTAGAGGTAGAGTTAGAGTTAGAGGTAGAGTTAGAGGTAGAGGTAGAGTTAGAGTTAGAGGTAGAGTTAGAGGTAGAGTTAGAGGTAGAGTAGAGGTAGAGTTAGAGTTAGAGGTAGAGGTAGAGGTAGAGTTAGAGTTAGAGGTAGAGGTAGAGTTAGAGGTAGAGTTAGAGGTAGAGGTAGAGGTAGAGTTAGAGGTAGAGGTAGAGTTAGAGTTAGAGGTAGAGGTAGAAAAGACAATAATTACCTCAATTATCCCTTAAACCTGAAAATAATTATGATAATTGGATAAAAATGATAAACCATAACTAAATTAATTATCATAAAAACACCTGTAAACAAAATAAAGTAAACATGATAATTATATGTAAACAAAGATAATGATTACATAAACAAACACAATATGTAAACACCCCATAACAGCAAACAAAAGACAATAATTTACATGATAATTGTATGTAAACAAGAGAATAATAGATAAACAAACAGCAAACAAGAAATAAATCCCCAGGTATTATTTTACATCAGGAGACAAATAAACATTTTTTTTTTCATTCTTTTACATTTTAATTGTACGTATATTTTTACATTTTCTTTTTTTTCATTTACATTTACAGGAGATATAGTTTGTGCTCGGCGAGTTTACATTGTTTGGTGATTTACAGTAAATTCAGTAGAAAGGTTTTGTTTACAACTCTTACCTCTTGTTTATTTTGTTTTGGTTTTATCCTTTATTTTACAAGATGGAAAACGTAACAAAAGAGTATGGGTTATGACGTCATAGAGAGAGAGAGAGAGAGAGAGAGAGAGAGAGAGAGAGAGAGAGAGAGAGAAAAAAAGACGAAAGAGACAAGATAGAGAGAAACAGACGATATACAGAAAGAGAGAGAGAGAGAAACAGACCATAACATCATTAAAACACACACGTCATCTCATACCGGTCTATCACAACACCGGAGTCAGGGGACCTCTAACAACTAGACACATCTGTACAGTATTAAGAATAGAGGGAATAATAATAATAATAATGGTAAAATAATGATAATAATAATGATCATAATAATAATAATAATAATAATAATGATAATAATAATGGTAAAAATAATGATAATAATAATGGTAAAAATAATGATAATAATAATAATAATAATAATGATAATAATAATAATAATAATAATAATAACAATAATAATAATAATAATAAACGTAATAATAATAAACATAGTAAAATAATAATAATAATGATAATAAACATAATAATAATAATAATAATGATAATAAACATAATAATAATAATAATAATGATAATAAACATAATAATAATAATAATGTAAGACTAAAAATAATATTGGAACAAGATGGCGTCGTGGGGGTCCTCAAAAGGTAAACAAACGATACATTGATAATTACGGTTCGTGATATTGATAAAATTGAACTATATTGCTGGGAATAAATTGAACAAATTACTAAATAAATTAATAAATTAGAGAGAGTTATAGAGAGGCTTTTGTTATTATTTAACTGTAAAATATTATCAGAGTAAAATGAGTGAGAGAATTTCTATGTAACCTGGAGATAAAATGCAAAACAAGGTTGGATGACAGAGAGAGAGAGAGAGAGAGAGAAGAAAAAGAAGAGAGAGAGAAAGAAAAAGAAGAGAAGGAAAGAGAGAGAGAGAGAGAGAGAGAGAGGAGAAGGAAAGAAAGAAAGAAAGAAAGAAAGAAAGAGAGAGAGAGAGAGAGAGAGAGAGAGAGACAAAATATATAAACAAGGTACACCAGCAACATCTTACCAAGTATAACTATATTGGTATACCACAAATTATACACCTTGTATAGTCAACTTAACATACACACAGGTACAGAACACCTGTGATTGACACCTGTACTCGTTAACATCTGTATTATTTAACACCTGCATTACGTTAACACCTGTACTCGTTAACACCTGTACTAGTGAACACTTGTACTAGTTAACACCTGTACTAGTTAACACCTGTACTAGTGAACACTTGTACTAGTTAACACCTGTACTAGTTAACACCTGTACTCGTTAACACATGTACTCGTTAACACTTGTACTCGTTAACACTTGTACTCGTTAACACCTGTACTAGTGAACACCTGTACTAGTTAACACCTGTACTAGTTAACACCTGTACTTGTTAACACATGTACTCGTTAACACTTGTACTCGTTAACACTTGTACTCGTTAACACCTGTACTCGTTAACACCTGTACTAGTGAACACCTGTACTAGTTAACACCTGTACTAGTTAACACCTGTACTTGTTAACACATGTACTCGTTAACACTTGTACTCGTTAAGACCTGTACTCGTTAACACCTGTACTAGTGAACACCTGTACTGGTTAACACCTGTACTAGTTAACACCTGTACTTGTTAACACATGTACTCGTTAACACTTGTACTCGTTAACACCTGTACTCGTTAACACCTGTACTAGTGAACACCTGTACTGGTTAACACCTGTACTAGTTAACACCTGTACTTGTTAACACTTGTACTCGTTAACACTTGTACTCGTTAACACCTGTACTCGTTAACACCTGTACTAGTTAACACCTGTACTCGTTAACACCTGTACTAGTTAACACCTGTACTAGTTAACACCTGTACTCGTTAACACTTGTATTAGTTAACACCTGTAATAGTTAACAGCTGTATTAATTAACACCTAATTAACCTGCGTAATTGTTCAATGGTATATGATGTTAACAATGACAGGTGTTAGGTTAGCAGGTGTTTTATATACAAATTAACACAAGGAACAATAATATATTAAGTTACCTGTACAAGGAACAATAACATATTAAGTTACCTGTAAAAGGAACAATAATATAATATGTTACCTGTACAAGGAACAATAACATATTAAGTTACCTGTAAAAGGAACAATAATATAATATGTTACCTGTACAAGGAACAATAACATATTAAGTTACCTGTAAAAGGAACAATAATATATTAAGTTACCTGTACAAGGAACAATAATATAATATGTTACCTGTACAAGGAACATTAACATATTAAGTTACCTGTACAAGGAACAATAATATAATATGTTACCTGTACAAGGAACATTAACATATTAAGTTACCTGTACAAGGAACATTAACATATTAAGTTACCTGTACAAGGAACAATAATATGTTAAGTTACCTGTACAAGGAACAATAACATATTAAGTTACCTGTACAAGGAACATTAACATATTAAGTTACCTGTACAAGGAACAATAATATGTTAAGTTACCTGTACAAGGAACATTAACATATTAAGTTACCTGTACAAGGAACAATAATATATTAAGTTACCTGTACAAGGAACAATAATATATTAAGTTACCTGTACAAGGAACAATAACATATTAAGTTACCTGTACAAGGAACATTAACATATTAAGTAATGTTACCTGTACAAGGAACAATAACATATTAAGTTACCTGTACAAGGAACAATAATATATTAAGTTACCTGTACAAGGAACATTAGTTACCTGTACAAGGACATTAACATATTAAGTTACCTGTACAAGGAACAATAATATGTTAAGTTACCTGTACAAGGAACAATAACATATTAAGTTACCTGTACAAGGAACATTAACATATTAAGTTACCTGTACAAGGAACAATAATATGTTAAGTTACCTGTACAAGGAACATTAACATATTAAGTTACCTGTACAAGGAACAATAATATATTAAGTTACCTGTACAAGGAACATTAACATATTAAGTTACCTGTACAAGGAACATTAACATATTAAGTTACCTGTACAAGGAACATTAACATATTAAGTTACCTGTACAAGGAACAATAATATGTTAAGTTACCTGTACAAGGAACAATAATATGTTAAGTTACCTGTACAAGGAACAATAATATGTTAAGTTACCTGTACAAGGAACATTAACATATTAAGTTACCTGTACAAGGAACAATAATATGTTAAGTTACCTGTACAAGGAACATTAACATATTAAGTTACCTGTACAAGGAATATTAACATATTAAGTTACCTGTACAAGGAACATTCACATATTAAGTTACCTGTACAAGGAACATTAACATATTAAGTTACCTGTACAAGGAACAATAATATGTTAAGTTACCTGTACAAGGAACATTAACATATTAAGTTACCTGTACAAGGAACAATAATATATTAAGTTACCTGTACAAGGAACAATAATATGTTAAGTTACCTGTACAAGGAACATTAACATATTAAGTTACCTGTACAAGGAACAATAATATATTAAGTTACCTGTACAAGGAACAATAATATGTTAAGTTACCTGTACAAGGAACAATAATATGTTAAGTTACCTGTACAAGGAACAATAATATATTAAGTTAATTATCTGAGCAAAAAATTTTAAGTACCCAGAGGAGTTTTTAACAGTTAACATACATCTTAATCCTTGAGGTTAACTTTAGCTGTTAATTAAGACTCCTTTATTAACTCTTGACTAATGAATTAATGTTAAAATTTATGGATCACCTGAAGATTAACCCCCCTAGTTTATTTCACCTGATGATTTAACTCCCTAATACTACCTGGGTGATTAGGTTAAGTTAGGTGGATTTAGGTTAGGATAAATTAGTTTAGGTAAGGTTAGGTAAGGTTAGGTTAGGCCAGATAAGGTACGGTTAGGTTAACACCAGGATAATCAATCACCAGGTGAAATTAACCTCGGGGTGTTTAATCCTCAGGTGAGTCAAAGTAACACTAATCAAAGGTGAAACTAACATGGCGGAGAGAAAGTCGACAATATGTAGCACAGACTATAACAGTGTGAGCCGTTTGACTGAACCAGCAGCTTAGTGGAGACTGGCTGTACAGGACACATCGACTAGTTAAGGTAAATACACACTAATTGGCTGTCTGTACTAATGACCATAGACTAATTAGCTTGGGAGTACAGACAATGGAGACTAATTAGTTGTCTGTACTAATGACCACAGACTAATTAGCTTGGGAGTACAGACAATGGAGACTAACTAGTTGTCTGTACTAATGACCAAAGACTAATTAGCTGTCTGTACTGATGACCACAGACTAATTAGCTCGGCAGTACAGGCAATGGAGACTAATTAGCTGTCTGTACTGATGACCACAGACTAATTAGCTCGGCAGTACAGACAATGGAGACTAATTAGCTGTCTGTACTAATGACCACAGACTAATTAGCTCGGCAGTACAGACAATGGAGACTAATTAGCTGTCTGTACTGATGACCACAGACTAATTAGCTCGGCAGTACAGACAATGGAGACTAATTAGCTGTCTGTACTGACGACCACAGACTAATTAGCTCGGCAGTACAGACAATGGAGACTAATTAGCTGTCTGTACTGATGACCACAGACTAATTAGCTCGGGAGTACAGACGCGATAGACCTAATTATGTGTCTGTACCAGCAACACAGACTAATTTAATGTTACTTCTGTACTTTGAGAACACAGACTAAGGGCGTCGCCATCACTGACAAGCTTCTATTAGCCGTGTCTGTGAAGGTACTTGAAACACAGACTAATTGCTTGTCTGTACTAACACACACACACACACACACACACACACACACACACACATACACACGCTACTAACAGCACAGACTTAATCGCTTGTCTGTACCAGCAATATAAACACTAATGACTCAGAGATGACAGTACCAACAACAGATTAATTAATATTTTTGTCTGTCCGAGTCACACAGACTGACGTACAGACGCAGCTGGCCACTCACGCGTCTGTGAAACTGATGATACCCAGAATAAAAACATTAACTGGTAACTCCCCACGAGAAAGTTGCCATCTTAAAAAAACAATAACTGGCAACTCCCCACGAGAAAAAGTTGCCATCTTAAAAAATAAAAACAATAACTGGCAACTCCCCACGAGAGAAAGTTGCCATCTTAAATAAAAACAATAACTGGCAACTCCCCACGAGAGAAAGTTGCCATCTTAAATAAAAACAATAACTGGCAACTCCCCACGAGAGAAAGTTGCCATCTTAAAAAAAACTGGCAACTCCCATATCTTAAATAAATGATAACTGGCAACTCCCCACGAGAGAAAGCAATCCTGGCCTCATTTAAATAAAAATGAGAGAGACCATCTTAAATAAAACATTAACTGGCAACTCCCCACGAGAGAAAGTTGCCATCTTAAATAAAAAACATTAACTGGTAACTCCCCACGAGAGAAAGTTGCCATCTTAAATAAAAACATTAACTGGCAACTCCCCACGAGAAAAAGTTGCCATCTTAAAAAAACAATAACTGGCAACTCCCCACGAGAAAAAGTTGCCATCTTAAAAAATAAAAACAATAACTGGCAACTTCCCACGAGAAAAAGTTGCCATCTTAAAAAATAAAAACAATAACTGGCAACTCCCCACGAGAAAAAGTTGCCATCTTAAAAAATAAAAACAATAACTGGCAACTCCCCACGAGAAAAAGTTGCCATCTTAAATAAAAAACATTAACTGGTAACTCCCCACGAGAGAAAGTTGCCATCTTAAAATAAAAACATTAACTGGCAACTCCCCACATAAGATTGTTGCCAGCTACCTCAGTAATTGCTGGTACTGACAGAATCCGGCATATTAAACAATATAAAACACATATATATATAACTATCATTTTACACAAGCGGATTTATTTTATACACGTATTTTACTTATAAATAGAGATTAATATAACGCAGAGAAGTATATCTATATATATTTTTTTCCAATATATTATTTCCTATAGTAAAAAAATAAATATATTTCGCTAATGTGATCTATTTAGACAATGTTTTTATTATGTTCTTAAATTCAGAAAAAATGTGTATGTGTGTACCTCGTGTATAGTGATGTATGTATGTATGTCTGTAAGTTTGATCATGTATGTATGAATGAGCCTATGTATGTATATATGACTGTATGTTACTCTTACAACAAGAGCTTCCCATCAAGTTGCTCTATAAAGTAGTTAACACAATCTAACATTAACACTCGGTATAAGTAACTAACTTAAGTAACTTATTTAAGTAACCATTTAACGTTACTAAGAGAATAATTGAGCAAAAAATTATTAAATTATTTATGACGAGAATAATTATGTAACGTGTGTATGGCAACACTTTGGTTTATAGCTGAGTGTTAGCTGGTTTTTGAGTGTTAGCTGACACTTGGGTATCAACGAACACCCAAGTATTAGGTAATACATGAATCATCTAAAACTCGAGTGACAGCTAAGACTCGAGTAACAGCTAAAACTCGAGTAACAGCTAAGACTCGAGCAACAGCTAAGACTCGAGCAACAGTTAAGACTCGAGCAACAGCTAAGACTCGAGTAACAGCTAAGACTCGAGTAACAGCTAAGACTCGAGTAACAGCTAAGACTCAAGTAACAGCTAAGACTCACGTAACAGCTAAGACTCGAGCAACAGCTAAGACTCGAGTAACAGCTAAGACTCGAGCAACAGCTAAGACTCGAGCAACAGCTAAGACTCGACTATAAGCTAAAAGGCCACACACTATTAAGCTCCTTCAGCTATACCAAAAATAACCTTAGCCTCATTAACCTGACTACAAGATGGCGTCCTCAACAACTACTGTACACTGATTGGTTACTCACTTATGACGTCACACCTGGTAACTCACTCATGACGTCACAACCGCACCCCCATTTTTTCTTCTCAATTTTAAATATTATAAAAATTCATATTAACAGAAATCAAATGAAATTAACATTAGTTTTTGTTATATTAAAGAAATTTAATTTAACATGGGTCAAAAAGTACCCAAGGTTAAAATTATATTCACATTTATATTAAGGGGAAATAATGGAAGGATTTTTTCAAGTTTATTTCCAACAATACAATTTTTCCCCCAAAATTTACATTCACATTAAAGTTCATTAATTTTTGAGTAAATTTTATTATTGTTGAAGAAAAAAAAACTTGAAATTGTCCTTCATTCATAGTTTTTGCTTTATATTTACATTCGAGTTTGATTAATTTTTTTAGATATTTCGATAAAGACTAAAAAAAAAAAATGGTTGTGATTGTGGTGGTATAACCCATTTAACAACTAACAACCAATTACAACTATAACTGCAGGTTGTTAGGCTGTTGAGGACACAGTCTGGCTAGTTAATGATCATTTGTTTGTTTGTTTACCAGTAAGTGTTGGTTTGATCAGTTGCTTTGACTGTTAACAGGTACTGAGTGGTGTAGGGGGGTGTAGGGGGGGTGGTAGTGGTTGGTGTTGTAGGGGTGGTGGTGGTGGTGGAGATGGGGGAATGGGGTTAGGGAGGGAGGGTTGGAGGTTGGGGGGTGGTAGTGAGGGTAGGAGAGGGAGGAGAGGGTTGGTTGGAGAGGGAGGAGGGGGGTTGGTTGGAGAGGAGGAGGGAGGAGAGGGATTGGTTGGAGAGGAGAGAGGAGGGGGGTTGGTTGGAGAGGGAGGAGAGGGGAAAGAGATTGGTTGGAGACAAACACAGTAGCATTTAGCGTGAGAGAAAACATTAAGAGAAAAACAAAAACAAAAATAACAATTACACTCAAGTCTCTATGTGAATCTGCCGCCATCTTGAATCCCATAAACACACAAAAAATCACCCATAAGTCGGCACTGAATTCCGACTTAAGAGAAATTACCACAAGAATCTAAGTAACTGATTCTGAAAAAAAAAAAAAAAATCTCCCAACTCGTAACTTCCAACATGGCGTCAAAAATACCCAGAGACTTGAGAATAAAATATAATCTTTCTCCTTAGCATTAATTAGTGAGGAGAATTTTTGACTATATTTTAAGAATGAGTTTGGGAAGCATGAAACGGTTTTAATATTAGTTTTGTAAGGTTCATTTGTGTTGTGAACCATACAATATCTGGTTCACTTATAAGATGAACCATACAATATCTGGTTCACTTATAAGATGAACCATACAATATCTGGTTCACTTATAAGATGAACCATACAATATCTGGTTCACTTATAAGATGAACCATACAATATCTGGTTCACTTATAAGATGAACCATACAATATCTGGTTCACTTATAAGATGAACCATACAATATCTGGTTCACTTATAAGATGAACCATACAATATCTGGTTCACTTATAATACGAACCATACAATATCTGGTTCGCTTATAATGCGAACCATACAATATCTGGTTCGCTTATAATACGAACCATACGAGCCACATATGAACCTATTATTTCATCCCAAGATAAAGATTTTTTTTCCGAGAATTAAAATCAAGGAGAATAAAATGAAGGAACATTCACTAAATATCAGTTATATAAAAGGTTGTAGCTATTTATATTAAGATCACTACCCTCTTTCTGGACATACTGAGGGCAAACTTGATTTTCTGTTTCGTTCACATTTTTGACGATAAAAGCACATGATTTTTAGATATTTTTTTGAGGATTCGTAAGGATTTTTATTTCTTCTCCATATGTGAGTTCCTTACATATAAAGCATTTAGATTAGAGTGTTTGTTTTGGGGTTTGTTAAAGAGTATGACTTCACCTTTGAAAAAATAAGGGAAGTGGGTTTGGTTGGTATTTTGTGTGGTTTTATATAATATATTGAGGTTGACCTTCACAGAGTCACACTCGAAGGTATTGACATACAAGGAACACTGTTAGTTCTCACACTCGCTCTACAAGTCACAGGGGAAAAACCTAGAAAATAGAGAGGGACTTATTTAGCCCCCTTGAGGGTCTATGAGCGTCTCTGTTAAGCCCCTTGAGGAACTCAAGAGGGACTTTGTTAAGTCCTTGAGAGACTATGAGGGACAGTTAGCCCCTTGAAGGAATATGCGTGTCTCTGTTAAGCCCTCGAGGGACCATGGAGGACTCTGTTAGCCCCTTGAGGGACTTGACGGACTCAATCAGCCCCCTGAGGACTTAGTCAGCCCATTGAGGGACCTGAGAGACTCCGTCAGCCTCAGAGGGCCTCCGCCAGGCCTCAGAGGGCCTCCGTCAGCCTCAGAGGGCCTCCGTCAGCCTCAGAGGGCCTTCCGTCAGCCTCTCTCCTCTACAACGCAGCAGACGGCGGGAAGAGCTATACAAGGGGGGTGATGAGTCATAGACGCGACGCGTGATGAGATTGATTAGATAACGTGCAAATCTTTTGAGACCCTCACACAATCACGGGCGTGGTGTGGGTGGTGGCATGGGCGGCATTGTGCGTGTGGGCGGTGGTATGGGCGGTTTGCGCTGGCTCCGGGCTGGGGGTGAGGTGACCTAGCAAGTCTTCAGTCAGGAGTTCCTGCCTCTCCTCCAGGTCCTCCGAGGTGTCTTGGTCATCGTCGTGGTCTCCTTCAGGGTCCTGGTCATCGTCGTCATCCTGGTCGTGGTGAGGGACGGGGGAGTACGACGACCCCCTGGGGGAGGCCTGGGGGGGTCTGCTTCCCCCCTTGTGCTCAGCCCTCCATCGACCACGACCCTCCTCTGTGGCGTATCCAGAATCCCCCGTAGCTCGCCCACTGTCAGAGTCCTCCTCGCTACGGCAACACTCCTGACATACGTGAGAGTTGCCATAAACAACCTACCATAAGTTGCCATAAACAACCTATCATAAGTTGCCATACACTCTCTGTCAGTAGTTTTCATAAGGGTTAGTATTACATTAATATTAGTTTAATTCTACTAAGTTGTCATAAAAATCTATCACAAGTTGCCATAAGGGTTACTCTGTACTGTACTCTATTATTACATTATTATCAGTCTAATTTTACTTAATTGCCATAAAACCATCTACCAAAAGTTGCCATAAAGCCACTTACCAAAAGTTACCATACTGTACACTATTATTAGTTGCCATATGGATTAGTGCGAACTACCTAATATTACAATAACATTACTTGACTTCTACTGAAAAGTTGCCATAATCAACTATCAACTGTTGCCATACATTATTTACTATTAGTTGTCATAAGGAATAACATTAATAATTTTAAGTTTAATTTATACTAAGTCAAATTCTACTGCCATACCTACAGAGATTTTACTTCAATTCCCCTACAAATTGCCATAACCTCAAGAAATTTACGTAACTAAATATTACCCTAAATTCTATACTAATTACTACAAATATACAAATTGCCATATATCTCAAAGTTGCCATACTGTCCTCCAAACACAAAGTTGCCATACACCTACCAAATTGTGGGCGTCTTCTTCATCAGGTCGACTGGCCAGGGTGGAATAATGAAGAGGAGTTGGATGAGGTATTTCACTGGTAGGAGAATAGGCGGGATTGTGGGCGTGGGAGGTGGTGATGGTGGGCGTATGGGCGGCTGTGACAGGCGGGGAGGTGGGCGCCAGGAGAGGTTCGGTGGACTCCGCTCGACGCGGTGCTCCGAGATCCGTTCTGGCCACAAGGTAGGAATCGGAGTCGAGTTGTTCCGAACCCGGCGGTGACCAGTCTAGTGAGAGAGAGAGAGAGAGAGAAGGTGAGAGAGAGGGAGGGTGAGTGAGAGAGAGTGAGGGAGGGAGAGCGTGTATGTGAGAGAGAGAGAGAGTGTGTGTGTATGTGAGAGAGAGAGAGAGAGCGACTGTTTTGAGGTAAGGCGGAAATAGAGGAAATTCACATGGATCCAATTCAATATAATTCCCTCAACAAACGCTTTATTTAAACATAACACACACACACACACACACACACACATACACACACACACACACACACACACACACACACACACACACACACACACACACACACACACACACACACACACACACCTTGTTGTATAGGCAGCTGCGTCTCATCTATATTCAACTGTGGCGGCGCCCCTTGGTGAGTACTGCCCTGAGTTGATGCTTCCCGTTCCTCATTTATTGGTCCTACAGGAGGTTGGGGGGAGTCCTGAAACTGCGGCGGCGCCTCCAGGAACTGCTGTGAGGGTTCTGGCACGCCGTCGAAGTACCCGCGGTTAGTGACGATGAGTGACCGTAACTCCAGGTACTCCACGTCAGCTTGGATCATGGCATCGAAGATATCTGTGAGTTCCTGGAAGCACGGGCGTCTTGCGGGGTCCTCAGCCCAGCACTGTAGCATTACATCATATCTGTGGTGGTGAGAGGGTGTGTTAGTTGGGGTGTGTTAGTTGGGGTGTGTTAGTTAGGTGTTAGTTGGGGTGTGTTAGTTGGGGTGTGTTAGTTGGGGTGTGTAGGGGTGTAGGGGAGAGGGTAGGGGTGTATGGAGGGGTGTAGGGGAGAGGGTGTCAGTAGGGGTGTATGGAGGGGTGTAGGGGAGAGGGTGTCAGTAGGGGTGTATGGAGGGGTGTAGGGGAGAGGGTGTTAGTTGGGGTGTATGGAGGGGTGTAGGGGAGAGTATTTTAACTACGAATATAAAACTTAAACAAAACATGTACACAAATTACACCGTAAACAGAATCAGAGACGAATAAACACTCACAATTCCTGGGAGCAGTTGTCGGGTTTCTCCATGCGGTAACCAGCCTTCAGGAGGGAAAAGAGCCTCTCTGGGGTGACTCCTGGGTAGGGTGGGGTGCCTAAGGTGACCAGTTCCCAGAGTAACACCCCAAAGCCCCAAACATCGCTCTTGCTGGTGTAAACATGATCCACCAAGCTTTCTAGCGCCATCCACTTGACCGGTACTGTGGATAGGAGAGGTGGATTAGGTGGATTAGGTGGATTAGGTGGATTAAGGTAAGGGTATGGTTTTGTGTTTTATTTTTCTCTGTTTATCTTTCTGTCTTTTTGTCGCACACACACACACACACACACACACACACACACACACACACACACACACACTCACACACACACACACACACACACACACACACACACACACACACACACACCACCGAAGGGTCAAGACGTACCTGGCGCTCCTCTCGGAGCAGCCAGGTCAACTGTTATGTTGGCCCATACCAACTCCCTCCCCTGAACCCTCCTCCCCACCGCAATATCAACAAGTTCACGCCAGAAGTTACTATTTCATTTAGGAAAGGAATGGAACCAGTGTTAAACAGAGGTGAACAGTGGTGAACAGTGCTTAAGTCAGTGAGAACAACTCAACAGTAACAGTGGTACCCAAGTTGACCTTCACACAGTGAGGTCCCAGGTACCCAGTGATAACGGCCCCGACCCAACAACCAGCGATGTGTTAATCCGTCTACGATAGGAAGGCCTGGGACCACACCTCACTCATAGAACACCGTCTGTGAGGGAACTACTACACCACGTGAGGCCCCTCATAACACCATCTGTGAGGGAATTACTACACCACGTGAGGCCCCTCATAACACCATCTGTGAGGGAATTACTACACCACGTGAGGCCCCTCATAACACCATCTGTGAGGGAATTACTACACCACGTGAGGTCCCCTCATAACACCATCTGTGAGGGAATTACTACACCACGTCAGGCCCTCATAACACCATCTGTGAGGGAATTACTACACCACGTGAGGCCCTCATAACACCATCTGTGAGGAATTACTACACCACGTAGGTCATAACACCATCTGTGAGGGAATTACTACACCACGTGGTCCCTCATAACACCATCTGCGGGGAACTACTACACCACGTCAGGTCCTCTAACACCATCTGGGAGGGAGTTACTACACTACGTGTTTGCTGTTCAACACCTTACATTAATCTGTATGTTCACTGTCTCTAATAAGGCTTTTTAAACCACCAATGTATGTAATAAGTCATTTATATCAGTATATTTTCAGCCTTCGGGCTGCAGAACTTTCAATAAACCGTTAATTATTACATTATTATTACACACACACACACACACACACACACACACACACACACACACACACACACACACTCACCTCTTCCCTTGCTCCTCTTGAAGTACAGATCACCTTCATACACATCCCTCGTCAACCCGAAGTCAGATATTTTGCACACCTTCCCGGCCGCTAGCAACACATTCCTCGCTGCCAGATCCCGGTGTACCAGCTGTGGACAGATGGGTGTATATGAACCAGCTGTTTAGAGAGGATATAAGGCTTTATACACCAGCTGTAGAGGTAGGAAAGAAGTGTGTAAATCAGCTGTTTCTTTCGGTCTTTCCAGCTTTCTCTCTCCTTCTCTCTCTCACACTGTCACTCTCCTCTTCTTCCTCACTCTACCTCCCTCATTCTCACACTTCCTTCCATGCTCCCCTCCCCACCCCCCCCACACTCCCTCCTGCCCTCTCCCTCCATATCCCATTTCTCTAGCACTCCTTCCTCCCTCTCCCTCACCTCTACCCTCCCTCATTCACACTTCCTTCCATGCCCCTCCCACCCCCCACACTCCCTCCTGCCCTCTCCCTCCATCCCACATTCTAGCGTTAATCTTTCCTCCCTCTCACTCTAATACGTCCCTCATTCTCACACCCCTTCCCTCCCTTACTCTACCCTTCTCCCCCCTTCACATTCTTACCTTCATATCAGTAAGGTAGGCCATTCCCTTACAGATCTGCCAGGCGAAGGACAGGAGATCCTTGGGGGTTATAGCGTAGTCTCCTGCAGCGATTTCCGTAGGTCCTGAGCCAACACGATTCTCAAACTCTGCATGACGAGACCGCTTGAGGTAGTTCCTGAAGGGGGAGGAGGTGTGTTAGTGGTTGTAGGGGGTGTGGGGGAGGGGTGGTTGTATAATGTTTGACACTTTCCTGCAATGCTTCACTCACCCTTGACACTTCCCTACAATACTTAACACTTCCCTACAACGCTTGACACTTCCCTACAATACTTAACACTTCCCTACAATACTTAACACTTCCCTACAACGCTTGACACTTCCCTACAATACTTAACACTTCCCTACAATGCTTGACAACACTTTCCTACAATGCTTGACACTTCCCCACAATACTTAACACTTCCTCACAATACTTAACACTTTTCCCACAATGCTTGACACTTCCCTTGCCAATACTTAACACTTCCCTACAATACTTAACATTCCCTACAATACTTTAACACTTTCCTACAATGCTTGACACTTCCTACAATACTTGTATCAATTTCCCTACAATACTTAACACTTTCTTGCCAATGCTTGACACCTCCCTCAAGTACAATACTTAACACTCCTCTCCTTGCCAATGTTTGACACTTCCCTACAATACTTAAATACTTCTCACAATATTTACCACTTTTCCTACAATGCTTGACACTCTTACAATACTTAACACTTCCCTACAATACTTAACAACACTTCTTCCTACAATGCTTGACACTTCCCTCAATACTTAACAATTTCCTTACAATACTTAACACTTTCCTACAATGCTTGACACCTCCCTGCTAATACTTCTTAACACTTCCCTCACAATATTATTTCCTTAACACTTCCTACAATATTTAACACTTTCCTACAATACTTAACACTTCCTGCCAATACTTAACACTTTCCTACAATGCTTGACACTTCCTACAATACTTAATAACACTTCCTACAATACTTAATGACTCCTCTCTTGCCAATGCTTGACACTTCACAATACTTAACACTTCCTCAATAACACTTAACACTTTCCTACAATGTTTGGACACCTTTACACATTTTCTAATGACTTCCCTTTACAATGCTTAACAACACTTCCTTACAATGCTTGACACTTCCCTTGCCAATACTTAACACTTCCTACAATGCTTGATACTTCCTACAATGCTTGACACTCTCAATAATATTTAACAACACTTCCCACAATGCTTAACACTTCCGCATAATGCTTGACACTCTCACAATGCTTAACACTTCCCTACAATGCTTGGATACTTCCCTACAATATTTCTTGACACTTCCCTACAATACTTAACACTTCCCTACAACGCTTGACACTTCCCTACAATACTTAACACTTCCCTACAATACTTAACACTTCCCTACAACGCTTGACACTTCCCTACAATACTTAACACTTCCCTACAATGCTTGACACTTCCCTGGCACTTACCTGAGAGACCCATACTGGCAGTACTCAATGATGATATAAACTGGACCCCCTTTACCGGTACAGGCGCCCAGAAGTCTGACTACGTTAGGATGTGACACTTCCTTCAACAGGGTGTATTCTGACAGTAGGTCTGACAGTTCTACTTGTGTACTGTTGGATTTAAGCATCTTTACTGCCACTGTTGTATAACCTGCGGATGAAGAGAGGGTGTTACTTTCTGGGTGTAGGAGGGTGTAAGTGGGATGTAGGAGGGGTGTAGGAAGGTGTAAGATGAGTGTAGATGGTGAAGAATGGGTGTTGATGGGTGTAAAAAGATGTAGGAGGGTGTAGTAGGGCTGTAGAAGGGTATATTGGGGTGTAGAAGGTAATATTGGGGTGTATAATGTTATATTGGGGTGTAGAATAGGTGTAGTTTGGGTGTGAAAGTGATCCAATTAACATAAACGCGTAAACAAACCACTTTTCTTTAGTCACCCATTAAAATAACATCAAAGAAAACCATACCATATACATTATTGATTCTCGGGATAACTCAAATATTACTCACAAGATTACATTACTGAGACACATACTGACGACACATATTCTTAAAGATACGTAACACATTCTTGGAGATACGTAATGCATTCTTGGAGATACGTAACATATTCTTGGAGACACAAGTTCATAACACATACTCAGAAACACATAACACATACTCAGAAACACATAACACATACTCAGACACACATAACACATACTCAGACACACATAACACATACTCAGACACATAACACATACTCAGACACACATAACACATACTCAGACACACATAACACATACTCAGAAACACATAACACATACTCAGAAACACATAACACATACTCAGACACACATAACACATACTCAGACACACATAACACATACTCAGACACACATAACACATACTCAGACACATAACACATACTCAGAAACACATAACACATACTCAGACATACATAACACATACTCAGACACACATAACACATACTCAGACACACATAACACATACTCAGACACACATAACACATACTCAGACACACATAGCACATACTCAGACACACATAACACATACTCAGACACACATAACACATACTCAGAAACACATAACACATACTCAGACACACATAACACATACTCAGACACACATAACACATACTCAGACACATAACACATACTCAGACACACATAACACATACTCAGACACACATAACACATACTCAGACACACATAACACATACTCAGACACATAACACATACTCAGAAACACATAACACATACTCAGACACACATAACACATACTCAGAAACACATAACTCACCTAAATTACCACCTATTCCCTGTGCTCTTGCTTTCATCACCTTGCCAAACTCTCCCTCACCCAGGGTCTGTTCTATCACTAGGCGACTTCGGGGGAACTCCCATTTACGATCGATCTGTGAACATAACTGTGAATGGTTTGTTTTAATAGGGCAATTTAATTTACCATCGGTCTGTCTGTCTGTCTATTTATCTGTCTAGTTGTCTGTCTGTCTGTCTATTTATCTGTCTAGTTGTCTGTCTGTCTGTCTGGGAGTAACTATTAATGGGTTGTTATAATGTGGCAATTTGAACTGTGTGTCTGTCTGTCAGTTTTTCTGTCTCCTGTTGTCTGTCTGTTTGTCTAGTTATCTGTCTTGGGCTTAACTATTAATGGTTTGTCTGTCTGTCTGTCTGTCTTTCTGTCTAGTTGTCTATTTTTCTATCCATAATTTGATCTAGAAACCTTAATAATTATACTATTATTGAACTAGAAACCACATTACTTAGAGAACTTATAAATACCAATACTCACAAACACATTACTTATGGACTTTTAGAGAGCATTACTTAGAAAACCACTTAGAAACCCCTTTAGAGACCTTAAAAAACCACTTAGAAACCCCTTTAGAGACCATTAAAAACCACTTAGAAACCCCTTTAGAGACCATTAAAAACCACTTAGAAACCCCTTTAGAGACCATTAAAAACTACTTAGAAACCCCTTTAGAGACCATTAAAAACCACTTAAAAACCCCTTTAGAGACCATTAAAAACCACAATACTCACTGTTAGATTAAGGGCAGGTACCAGGTTGTGATCAGGGCGAGGTGAGGCCCTTATACCGTGGATAAGGGAATCATGGGTCTCGTCCCTAGTATTATAAGGGACAGAGGAGGATCTCTCTTCATTAGCCAGTGTCCCTAGGGAGATAACACCACCTTTCTGCTTTCCGTTACCGCTGGCATGTCTTCTGTGGGTGTAAGAGGGTGTTGGGTGGGTGTAAGAGGGTGTTGATTGGGTGTACTAATCACTGTACCAATCACCAAATCATTGCACCAATCACTTACGTACCTGCAGAAGACAACACTAAGTAAGGTAAATCCCAGGAAGACCACAGCAGCCACACTGATGCCCACCTTACACCCACGACCACACGCCAACGACGATGCTGTGGGGGGAGATAAGGGTTAGTGGGTGATTATACACGCCCATACCCACGCCTATACCCACAACCACACGCCCACGATGATGTTATGGGGGAGATGAGGGTTAGTGGGTGATTATATACGCCCATATCCACGCCTATACCCACAACCACACGCCCACGATGATGCTATGGGGGAGATAATGGTTAGTGGGTCATTATACACGCCCACTTTACTATCACAATTTCACTACAACACAAGTTAAATACAGATGAACAAAAGTGAACACAAGTGAAAATAAGTGAACACAGATGAAAATAAATGAACAGAGGTGAACACATTTGAACATACCAGGTGCAGGTTCCTTGAGGGGCGGCTCTACACCAGGTGAGGGCGAGGGACGTGTCTGGTAGTCTGGGAAACACTGACAAGCGTAGTCATCACAGGTACAGACTCCCAACCCCGCCTGTATACCCCGGCCGCGTGGTCCAATGGTCATGTGGTTATTTGTTTTCTTCTTACCGTCTGAGGGCAGGAGAGAGAGAGGGTTAGTGAGAGAGAGAGAGAGAGAGACCTATGAGACACCCTGTACATATATGCAGGTGTGTGTGTGTGTGTGTGTGTGTGTGTGTGAGAGAGACAGAGAGCCCCGCAGGACCCCACCCCTGTACATATATGCAGGTGTGTGTGTGTGTGTGTGTGTGTGTGTGTGTGTGTGTGTATGTATGTATGTATGTATATATGTATGTATCCCCAACACTTACACATACAATCCTGGGGACAGATGCCAGTAAATGTATACTCTAATTCGTCACAGATGTTATTAGGACAGGTGTCGAGGGCAGGTGAGCAGGTGGCGTATTTGGTGTACTGTGTCTTGCCCTTTTCAGTCTCCAGAGGGCGCCAGGAACAGGTGCCAGCCGCCCCTAAGCCACAGGTTTCTTGGCACTCTGAACTATACCGGATCGAGGCACACCAAGGCGTTACTTCTTCAGGGTTCTGTTGGAAGGAGAGGGGGTTAGTAGGGGTGGTGGTGAGAGGGGGTGGTGGTGAGAGGGGGTGGTGGTGAGAGGGGGTGGTAAGGGGTTAGTTGTGGTATTTGCAATATATTACAAACAACAAATCAATCACACAGGAACTTACACACATACACACACCTAAACACTCAAACAAACACACACAAACACTCCAAAACAAACACAAACTCACCTGAGACGAACAGGGAAAATTCACTTGTTCCACCACTGTCAGAGTAACAAGGGTCACCGAATCACCCCTAACAATCGTGAACTCTCCTGACCTCAAACCGTCGGGGTCACTCACGTACAATATCCCCGTGATGGGCGTGACCTTTATGCTCACGTTAACGCTATCAGAGGTCAAGATGAAGGCGGCGTTGGCAGGTAGGTAGGAATTAAAGTGAAGTTGGGTCACGTTAGGGTAGATGAGTTGACCCAAACGGTAGTACTGGTTAACTGGCCTGTGGGGTGATTAGGTGTGGTGAGAGAGGTAACAACATTAAAAATATGGACAGGTAAATTAATGAATTAATAAACCGATATAGACAGATAAATAACTAGATAGATAGATGGAAAGATAACTAGATAGATAGATGGAAAGATAACTAGATAGATAGATGGAAAGTTAACTAGATAGATAGATGGAAAGATAACTAGATAGATAGATATTCGTATAAATACAAAATTATCCATAAATTAAATATTAGGTCATTTACATTTACCATTAAAAAGAAAATGGATAAATTAAAGAAAATTAAAAATAAATAAAAAGAAAACATAGAAAACAAACATAAAACATAAATATCTAACAAAAAAAACGGAGAAAATAACCATAAAAATACAAAAAATTAAGAAAACGGAACAAATAAAACGCAAAAATTAAAGAAAACGGAAAAACAAAAATAAAACAAAAATTACAGAAAACGGAAAAAACGCCAAATCGGAGAAACCACAGAAAACGGATGCATAATAGGGGTAGACTTACGGAATAATGGTAATATTGAGTTCGGAGGGCGGTAACTCCTTCAGAAGAGCTATCGTTTCAGGTGACAGTACCCCATTGTCTGTGTTGTGTGTAAGGGCGTGTAAGGGAGTCGGTTTGACCTCTTCTTCATAGTTAGGTAAGGTCAAGGTCACGCTGTACTTCACCTGGGTAGAGAACATGAGAAGTGGAGCATTAGTTAGGTATGGAGGGAACTGGAGCATTGATTAGGGTATAGAGGGAACTGGAGCATTGATTTGGTATAGAGGGAACTGAAGCATTAGTTTGGTGTAGAGGGAACTGGAGCATTAGTTCGGTAAAGAGGTAAATGGAGCATTAGTTTGGTATAGAGGGAACTGGAGCATTAGTTTGGTGTAGAGGGAACTGGAGCATTAATTTGGTATAGAGGGAACTGGAGCATTAGTTTGGTATAGAGGGAACTGAAGCATTAGTTTGGTGTAGAGGGAACTGGAGCATTAGAATGTTATAGAAAATGAGCGTTAACTTATGAGTTCCGTGGAGAGAGAGAGACCCACCTGTTTCTTCTCCTGGGCGATAGAGGGCAGCAGGTTCCTGTCAATGAACACAACAGAGAAGTGGATCTTGGGCGGAAGTTTGGCGTGTAATCCCGTCTCTTTAAACTTGACCACTGCGGGAGATAAACGTCATTATTTCTATCTCTATCTCTCTCTATCTATGTCTCTATCTCTCTCTCTCTATCTTTCTCTATCTCTCTCTCTCTATCTATGTCTCTATCTCTCTCTATATCTCTCTCTATATCTCTCTGTCTATCTCTCTCTCTCTGTCTCTATCTCTCTCTCTCTATCTAGCTCTCTATCTGTCTCTATCTCTCTCTCTCTATCTATGTCTCTATCTCTCTCTCTCTATCTGTCTCTATCTCTAATTTCTCTATCTTTGTATATATTTATCTCTCTGTATCTAGCTCTCTATCTCTTTATCTATCCATCTATCTCTTTATCTATCTATCCATCATCTCTTTGTCTATCTATCTATCTATCTATCTATCTATCTATCTATCCATCTATGTCTTTATCTATCTACCCATCTATCTCTTTATCTATCTATCTCTTTATCTATCTATCTATCTATCTATCTATCTATCTCTTTATCTATCTATCTGTTCGTCTCCTTCCTCAACTAAAGTTCGGTGTTAATTACTGTATGAAATTATGTTAACAAGACAACATGCAATTATGACGTCACCATTAATATTCTTCTTAAGGGTCATTAAACTATAATTACTTGGCAGGTGTTATTGGTTTGTCTAGGTAATGTTATTGTTGTTATTATTATTGTTATTATTGTTATTGTTATTATTATTATTGTTATTGTTATTATTATTATTGTTATTGTTATTGTTATTATTATTATTGTTATTGTTATTATTATTATTGTTATTGTTATTATTGTTATTGTTATTATTGTTATTGTTATTATTATTATTGTTATTATTATCATTGTTATTATTATTACTATTATCATTGTTATTATTATTGCTATTGTTGCTATTAATATTACATTATCACCTTGACCATTACCGCCACGTACCTGGTGCAATCAGTGTACAGAAAGCATTAAAGTTGTAAGCGGTCACATTCTCGGCTTCTTTCATACATAACTCGCTTCTGATGCCAAATTCGGTCACACTCTCAATGGTTACGAGGTTGTATATGTTGCCAATTAGCTCCACCATGTAGTTATTGGTGTCTGTTAGGTCAGGATCTAGTACCAACAATTGGTCATCCAGCTGTAAGGGTCGTTAGGGGTTAGTGATTAAGTGGTGGTACAGTTAATGCAGGAAATGGTAAAGATTCTCCCTCCTACCCTCACCTCTCCCTCCTACCCTCACCTCTCCCTCCTACCCTCACCTCTCCCTCCTACCCTCACCTCGCCCTCCTACCCTCACCTCTCCCTCCTACCCTCACCTCTCCCCCTACCCTCACCTCCCTCCCTACCCTCACCTCCTCCCTACCCTCCACCTCTCCCTCCTACCTTCACCTCTTCCTCCTACCCTCACCTCTCCCTCCTACCCTCACCTCTCCCTCCTACCCTCACCTCTCCCCCCTACCCTCACCTCTCCCTCCTACCCTCACCTCGCCCTCCTACTCACATCATCGGACTTGTTATTGTAGTGCCAGTCGACGATGGGGTTCCTACTCCTGATGGGGGCTGAGTCATCTTCGTCTATAACAGTCAGCATAGCTTCCTTTATCTGTGGTGCTAACAGTCGTCGCTTCCCTGCCTGTGGGTTGGTGAGTGGTGGTGAGTTATAGTGATGATGGTGGTGAGTCATAGTGATGCTAGTGATGATGATAGTGAATAGTGATGATGGTAGTGGTGACAGGACTATGAAACCCGTATCATTACCATTAACCAATTTGATCCAATATTTCTCAGAATAAACCCAATCCTCTGGTCTCTATCTCTTAGTCTCTCACTGAGAAACATCGTCAGGCCACTAAATAAACGTCAGATGTGTTTCACCAATCAATGCTCTCCAACTTGCTGATGGCTACTACATCAACACCCTTTGTTTAGACTTCTTCCCAGGTGTATTTCCCGCCCAAACTGTCACCTGAATGAGTTGTTTTGGTTATTTCCCGCCAAAAATGTCAACAAAAGATTGTTTGATGGTGAAGATGACGCTTGTATGGTGATAGTGACTGAGTTCAATGTGGCTCATCTTCTATAATGATAGTGAATCATCTTAATTAGTGATAGTGACCCAGTACAATGATAGTGAGTAATATTAATTAGTGATAGTGACCCCTAGAATAGTGATAATGACTCAGTACAATGATAGTGAGTAATATTAATTAGTGATAGTGACCCCTAGAATAGTGATAGTGAGTAATCTTACCCGTAAAGTACATTTGATAGTGAAGGGTAGCGAGTCCCCTCTCAGCTCACGGTCTAAGGGGGCAGTTGGCCTCACTATCAGTCTGTCACTATCAGTCTGTAACTCCTGCCTCCCGTTTTCTACACCTGAAAGATTAAGTAAGTGTTAGATAAAATGTTAGTCATAATTAATTGCTAGTCATACAACAGGTGAGTCATACAACAGGTGAGTCATACAACAGGTGAGTCGCACAACAGGTGAGTCATACAACAGGTGAGTCATACAACAGGTGAGTCATACAACAGGTGAGTCATACAACAGGTGAGTCATACAACAGGTGCGTCATACAACAGGTGAGTCATACAACAGGTGAGTCATACAACAGGTGAGTCGCACAACAGAGTGGAGTCCTTTATGAGTGGGAATCATACAGCAGGTGAGTCTGTCCTGTAGGTGAGTCACATACAACCAGGTGGGGTGCCTACAACATAGGTGAGACATACAACAGGTGAGTCATACAGCAAATTGAGTCATACACAACAGGTGGGTCGTACCCAACAGGTGAGTCGTACAGCATGAGTGGAGTCATACAACAGGTGAGTCGTACCAACATGAGTGAAGGTCTTGCAACAGGTGGGTCATACAGCAGGTGAGTCATACAACAGGTTAGTCATACAACAGGTGAGGTCGTACAACAGTGAGTCATACAACGGAGTGAGTCATACAACCAGGTGAGACATGCAACAGTGGTCATGCAACAGGTGAGTCATACAACAAGGTTGGTCATACAACAGTGGGTCATACAACGGTGGAGTCCATACAACAGGTGAGTCATACAACAGGTTAGTCACATACAACCAGGTGAGGTCATACAACAAGTGAGTCTTACAACCAGGTGGAGTCGCCTAACAGGTTGAATCCTTACAACAGGTGAGGTCATTACAACAGGTGGAGTCATACAACAGGTGGAGTCATACAACAAATTGGAGTCATACAACAGGTGGAGTCATACAACAGGTAGAGGTCATACAACAGGTGAGTCATACAACAGGTGAGTCATACCTTAAGGTGCGTCATACAACAAGGTGAGGTCTTACAACAGGTAGGTCATACAACAGGTGAGTCATACAACAGGTTAGTCATACAACAGGTAGGTCATGCAACAGGTGGAGTCATACAACAGGTGAGTCATACAACAGGTAAGTCATACAACAGGTGAGTCGTACAACAGGTGAGTCATACAACAGGTGAGTCATACAACAGGTGAGTCGTACAACGGGTGAGTCGTACAACAGGTGAGTCATACAACAGGTGAGTCGTACAACAGGTGAGTCGTACAACGGGTGAGTCGTACAACAGGTGAGTCATACAACAGGTGAGTCATACAACAGGTGAGTCGTACAACGGGTGAGTCGTACAACAGGTGAGTCATACAACAGGTGACTGTGGTAATAAGACTCACCTGGCATCAATAAGACACTCACCTGGCATCTATGACTCACCTGGCATCAATAAGACACTCACCTGGCATCAATGACTCACCTGGCATAGTTATAGAGTAGAATGCCACCATGCCCGGACAGAAATCAATAAATGAAGGCATTTCTAGTAGCGGGGTCACATCTCTGTTTCCCATTGGCGGAGCTGTATCTTCGTCAGGTAGGAAACACGCTTGGGTGAGAAAGGAGGGGGGGTAGTTGATGGGGGTGAGAAAAGGAGGGGGAAGAAGATGGGGGTGAGAGAAAGGAGGGGGGAAGAAGGATGGGGGAGAGAAAGGAGGGGGGTAGTTGATGGGGTGAGAGAAAGGAGGGGGTTGAAGTGATGGGGGTGAGAGAAAGGAGGGGGGAAGAAGGATGGGGGTGAGAGAAAGGAGGGGGTTAGTTGATGAGGTGAGAGAAAGGAGGGGGAAGAAGGATGGGGGTGAGAGAAAGGAGGGGGGGGAAGTTGATGGGGGTGAGAGAAAGGAGGGGGAGAAGTTGATGAGGTGAGAGAAAGGAGGGGAAGAAGTTGATGGGGTGAGAGAAAGGAGGGGGTTAGTTGATGGGGGTGAGAGAAAGGAGGGGAGAAGGATGAGGTGAGAGAAAGGAGGGGAAGAAGTTGATGGGGTGAGAGAAAGGAGGGGGAAGAAGTTGATGGGGTGAGAGAAAGGAGGGGGGTTAGTTGATGGGGGGAGAGAAAGGAGGAAGAAGGATGGGGGTGAGAGAAAGGAGGGGAAGTGAAGGATGGGGTGAGAGAAAGGAGGGGTTAGTTGATGGGGGTGAGAGAAAGGAGGGAAGAAGGATGGGGTGAGAGAAAGGAGGGGTTAGAGGATGGGGGGAGAGAAAGGAGGGGGAAGAGGATGGGGTGAGAGAAAGGAGGGGAAGAAGTTGATGGGGTGAGAGAAAAGGAGGGGAAGAAGAGGGGGTGAGAGAAAGGAGGGGGTTAGTTGATGGGGGTGAGAAAGGAGGGGGTTAGTTGATGGGGGTGAGAGAAGGAGGGGGAAGAAGGATGGGGTGAGAGAAAGAGGGGGTTAGTTGATGGGGGTGAGAGAAAGGAGGGGGAAGAAGGATGGGGGTGAGAGAAAGGAGGGGGTTAGTTGATGGGGGTGAGAGAAAGGAGGGGGTTAGTTGATGGGGGTGAGAGAAAGGAGGGGTGAAGTGATGGGGGTGAGAGAAAGGAGGGGTTAGTTGATGGGGGTGAGAGAAAGGAGGGGGAAGTTGGATGGGGTGAGAGAAAGGAGGGGGAAGAAGGATGGGGGTGAGAGAAAGGAGGGGGGAGAGAATGGGGGTGAGAGAAAGGAGGGGGTGAAGGATGGGGGAGAGAAAGGAGGGGAGAAGGATGGGGGGGAGAGAGGGGTTGGGGTGGGAGAGGGGTGGGGAGAGAGGTAGGGGAGAGGTGGTGAGAGGTTGGGTGAGGGAGGGATGGTTGACGGTGAGACAGAGGGATGAGGAGAGAAGGGTGAAGAACAGAACTTACTGATCGTGTGTTTGTCTGTCTATTCCTGTCTGTGTGTCTGCTGTCTGTCTGTTCCTTTGTCTGTCTGTCTGTTCCTTTGTCCGTGTCTTTGTTCTTTGTCTTTGTTCCTGTCTATCTGTCTGCCGTCTCTGTTCCTTTATCTGTCTGTCTGTTCCTTGTCTGTCCACCATGTTACCTTCCTTGGCAACACCTATTTAAAACCCTTAGAAACACCCCCTTTACCCTTAGAAGACCACCCTTACCCTTAGAAGACCACCTTACCCCTTAGAGGACCTTACCCCTTAGAAGACCCTTACCCTTAGAAGATCCTTTACCCCTTATAAGATCTTTACCTCTTAGAAGACCCCTTTATCCCCATTAGAAGACCCCCTTTACCCCCCTACCGTCACTTTTGGCAACTAACCTATAGAGATCCAGTGTTGCCACATGTACACCCAAAGCCAAAGCCAAGGGTTGTGCAGTGTTGCCAAGTGTAAGAGGCGTCGGTCCCTATAGGGGAGGAGAAAGAGTTAGTTACGTTACGACACCATCTCAGTTACCTTCTGTACGTGGTAGGGGAAGGATGTCTCTATGTTACGTCTATATGTTAAGTTTGTAAGTTATGTTTGAATGTTATGTCTTGTTCTTCTTTTGTTATTATTGTTATTATTATTTTATTTGTATTATTATTATTATTATTTTATTATTATTAATATTATTATAGTTCAAATAATTACACAACATAAAAATAACAAGAATAATGGGAACAAGAGGGAATTAATCACAAGAAAGGGAATAAACTAAAGAGGGAGGGGAAAGGTTAAGGAGGAGGGAGGGAGGAGGGAAGAAACTGTTAAGGAGGGAGGGAAGAAAGAGTCAAGGAGGAGGGAAGGAGGGGAAGAAACTGTCAAGGAGGGAGGGGAAGAAAGAGTTGAAGGAGGAAGGGAGGAGGGGAAGAAACGAAGGGAGGGAGGGAAGAGTAAGGGAGGAGGAAGGGAGGGGAGGGAAGAAACTGTTAAGGGAGGAGGGAAGAAACTGTTAAGGAGGGAGGGAAGAAAGAGTCAAGGGAGGAGGAAGGAGGGAAGAAACTGTCAAGGGAGGAGGGAAGAAAGTAAAGGGAGGGATGGGAAGAAAGTATTAAGGGAGAGAGGGAAGAAAAGTTGAGGGGGGGGGAGGAAAGTGTTAAGGGGAGGAAGAAAAAGGAGGGATGGGAAGAAAGTATTAAGGGAAGGATGGGAAGAAAGTGTTAAGGAGGATAGGAAGAAAGTGTTAAGGGAGGGATAGGAAGAAAGTGTTAAGGGAGGGATAGGAAGAAAGTATTAAGGGAGGAAAGGGAAGAAAACATTAAGGAGGGAGGAGAAGAAAAGGGCAGGAGGAATGGGAAGAAAGTATTAAGGGAGGGAGGGAAGAACGTATTAAGGAGGAAGGAAGAAAGCATATGAGGAGGGAAGTGTAGTATATTTCCTGGTTGTATTGATCGACTCTCTCTCTCTCTCTATTCCTCTTCTCTTTCTATTTTCCTTTCTCTCCCTCATTTATTTCTACTTCACCGCCCCTATCCTCTTTCTCTCAACCCCCACCTCACCCTCCTTCTCCCTCAACCCTCCCCCCTTTCCTCAACCCTCCCTCACCTCTCTTCACCCTCTCCTCAACCCCCACTCACCTCCCCTCAACCACCCCTCCTCTTTCCTCAACCCCCACCACCCCCTCACCTCTTTTCCTCAACCCCACCTCACCCTCCTTCTCCCTCAACCCCACCACCTCCTCCACCCCCTTGTGCCTTGTACTGTCAGGTAAGAAGACACTACCTCCACTGACGTCACTATCCCTCCTCCCCCACATTTCTTCCCCCTCTTATAAGGGTGGGGAAATGGGGGGGGTAGAGAGGGGTAGGACTTACGGAGGGGAGAAGGAGGAGGAGGGAAGGAGAGGAGGGGGAGGTTACAGGTGAGAATGAAAGTCCAATCTAACAAACACACACACACACACACACACACACACACAGTTTCTTTTCACCCCTGTCTTACTATCTCTCTCTCTCTCTCTCACTACCTCTACTGTCTCCCTCTCTCTCTTCTCAGTACCTCATCATCTTACTACCCTTATCTTTCTCACTACCTCTCTCTCTCTCTCTCTCTCACCACCTCACCACTCCTCCACCTCTCTCTCTCTCTCTCTCTCTCTCTCTCTCCCTCTCTCTCTCTCTTCTCTCTCTCTCTCTCTCTCTCTGTCTCTCTCTCTCTCTCTCTCTCTCTCTCACTTACCTCCCTTCTAGGCTTGTCACAATTGAACGAGTCGCCAACAATAATGGTGATGTTTAAGACGCCATTATCAAGGAGGCTTTCATCACCCGAGTCATAAGTGTTGTATTCACCGCCTCCCCTCTTGTTGTAGTTGTAGCACTCTGGGTCAATCTGGGTCACGTTAGCCGATGTTAACCCTGATTAGGCGATCCTTTGCTGGAGAAATGAAGAATAATTGGTTAGCTTTGTTTGGGTTATGTTAGGTTATGTTAGGTTATGTTAGGTTATGTTAGGTTATGTTAGGTTATGTTATGTTATGTTATGTTATGTTATGTTATGTTATGTTATGTTATGCTATGTTATGTTATGTTATGTTACGTTATGTTATGCTATGTTATGTTATGTTATGTTATGTTATGTTATGCTATATTATGTTATATTATGCTATGTTATGTTATGTTATGTTATGTTATGCTATGTTATGTTATGTTATGTTATACCATGAGACAGCGTCACTAGGAAAATATTCCCAGTCAGGTATTGAGCTCTTGACGCTTGGTGTATATTCTATAATACATTTTATTAACAGAATTTTTAATGAATAAAATGAATAATAAATTGTTTGGGGCGTTATTTGAGGGAGGGAGGGAGGAGGGAGGGAGGGATGGAGGGTGGGGAGGGAGGGATGGAGGGGAGGAGGGAGGGAGGATGGAGGGTGAGGAGGAGGGATGGAGGGAGGGAGGGAGGGGAGGGGAGGGGAGGGAGAGGGAGGGAGGGGAGGGAGGGGAGAGGGAGGGAGGGGAGGGAGGGAGGAGGGAGGGGAGGGAGGGAGGGAGGGAGGGAGGAGGGGATGGGAGGGAGGGAGGGAGGGAGGGAGGAGGGAGGGAGGTGGGGAGAGGGGAGGGAGGGGAGGAGGGGAGGAGGGAGGGGAGGGGAGGGGTGAGGGAGGGGAGGGAGGGAGGGAGGGGAGGGAGGGGAGGGAGGGGATGAGGGAGAGGAGGGGAGGTGGAAGGGAGGGAGGGAGGGAGGGGGAGGGAGGGAGGGAGGGAGGGAGGGTGAAGGTAAGGTAAGAGGGAGGGGTGGAGGAGGGAGGGATGGAGGAGGAGGGAGGAGGAGGGAGGGGTGAGGACGGAGGGTGAGGAGGAGGGATGAGGGAGGGAGGGTGAGGGAGGAGGGTGAGGAGGGAGGATGGAGGGGAGGGAGGGAGGGAGGGAGGGTGAAGGTGGGTAAGAGGGAGGGTGAGGAGGAGGATGGAGGCACACTACCACACCACATCACTATACTACCACACCACACAACCAAACCACACTACCACACCACCATACTACACTACCACACCACCACACTACCACACCACCATACTACATCACCACACTACCACACCACACCACCATACTATCACACCACATCACCACACTACCACACCACCACACAACCACACTAAGGATGAGCTCTCAGATGCTGGCCTGTTGTAAACGCCTAACATTCAGCTTTAACGGCGCCTCTAGGAAAATGGACCAATCCCCGGGCTCTAATTGTGCAATAATGCCTTCTGATTGGTCGATAATCTCCCCCTTCTCTCTCAGTTGTACTTATCAAACACACTTCATATGACGATTGTTGGCAGGTAAATAAATACGATTTTATTCATAATTTAAAGGAATAAAAAAATAAATAAAATAAATAAATTAAATAACTAAAATAAAATAAATAACTAAAGTATAATAAAAAAAATAAATAAAATAAACTAATATAATATAAATACAATAACTAAAAAAAAATAATGAAAAAATAAATTAAAACAAAATAAAAATCTTAAGGGATATTATTGAAGGTTTAAAGACGCTGTTTGTGTATGAATGATTGATAGAGGCAGATAGACAGGCAGGCAGACATACAGATAGGAATGAGACAGACAAACAGACAGGAGACAGATAGATAGGCAGGAGAGACAGACAGACGTACTTACGGACAGATACAGACACACCTACGGACAGATATAAGGAAAGACAGGCATATCTACGGACAGGACACAGACAGACATAAACAGAGTAGACAGACACAGACACAAACAGACATAAACAGAGCAGACAAACAGACAGATAGACAGACAGACAGCCAGATAGACAGACAGACAGCCAGATAGACAGACAGACAGATATACAGACAGACAGACAGACAGCCAGATAGACAGACAGACAGCCAGATAGACAGACAGACAGACAGACAGACAGATAGACAGACAGACAGACAGTGTACCCAGATCGTCCCAGAAAATTATCTATATTCAACCATGACTGGAGCCTTAGTGATGTACCAGAAGAGTGAGGGAGAGGGGTGAGGGAGAGGGGGGTGGGGAGGGGAGGGGAGGGGTGAGGAGAGGGGTGAGGAGGGGAGGGGTGAGGGGAGGGGGTGGGGAGGGAGAGGGGGTGAGGGAGGGAGGGAGGGTGAGGGAGGGGGGAGGGGAGGGAGGGGTGAGGGAGAGAGAGGGGGTGAGGGAGGGAGGGGTGAGGGGAGAGGGGTGAGGGAGAGGGGGGTGAGGGAGGGAGGGAGGGGTGGAGGGAGGAGGGGAGGAGGGGAGAGGGGGGGTGAGGGGAGGAGGGAGGAGGGGTGGAGGGAGAGGGGGTGAGGGAGGAGGGAGGAGGGGAGAGGGGTAGGGAGGAGTGAGGGTAAGAGGGGGATGAGGGAGGAGAGGAAGGGGGAAAGGGAGGAAGGTAGGAAGGAAGAGAGGGAGGAGGGGAGGGAGGCGAAAAGACATGATAAATAAGAAAACAGGAAAAATGAGAGAGAGAGAGAGAGAGAGAGAGAGAGAGACTTCCTCACAGCCAGAGGTTTATGGCAACCTGACTACGCTAGTACCAACACCTGTTCTGCCTCCCACACACCTGTTCTGCCTCCCACACACCTTTCTGCTCTCCCACACACAGCTCTGTTTCCCACACACCTGTGCCTACCTCCACACACACACCTGTTCTACTCCCACACACACAGCCCTGCCTCTCACACACCTGTTCTGCCTCCCACACACCTGATCTACCTCACACACCTGTTCTAATTCCCCACACCCGATCTACCTCTCACACACCTGTTCTACTTCCCACACACATGTTCTGCCTCACACACTTGTTCCCACTCCCACACCTGTTCTACCTCCCACACACCTGATCTACCTCTCACACCTGTTCCACCTCCCACACACCCGGATCTACCCCACACACCTGTTCTACCTCCCACACACCTGCCCTACCTCTAACACACCTGTTCTACCCTCTAACACCTGTTCTGCCTCCCACACACCTGTTCTGCCTCCCACAACAGGAGAGAAAGAGGAGATAATGAAGAAGATACATGAGAGAAAGAGGAACGAGGAGATGAGGAGATAAGATAATAAAGCAAGAGATTGGTATAAAGAGAGAGAGAGAGAGAGAGAGAGAGAGAGAGAGAGAGAGGCCAAACAAACGAGTGAGAGAAAGAGGAGATAAGGAGTGGTACTAAGAAGAGAGAGAGAGAGAGAGAGAGAGAGAGAGAGAGAGAGAGAGAGAGAGAGAGAGAGAGAGAGAGAGAGAGAAAGAGAGAGAGAGAGAGAAGAAAGCCAATGAACTTTGGAAATTCACTAACTTACTCAACACATCCTGCTACTATTTCTAACTGTCTGAAGGTGGGGTGAAGGTGTAAGGGTGTAGTTTGAGTTTAGGTGGGTGTAGAGGTGTAGGAGAGTGTATTGGGGTGTAGTGATGTAGGGTGTGGGAGGAAGTGTAGTAGGGTGTAGGAGGTGGAGCGGGGTGTAGGAGGATCTGGCCCAGGGTGTTGGAGGAGGTAGTAGGGGTGTAGTGAGGTGTAGCGGGGTGTAGGAGGATCTGGCCCAGGGTGTTGGGGGAGTGTAGGGGTGTAGTGAGGTGGAGCGGGGTGGGAGGATCTGGCCCAGGGTGTTGGAGGAGTGTAGTAGGGTGTGGAGGTTGGGGTGTAGGAGGATCTGCCCAGGGTGTTGAGGAGTGTGTAGTAGTGAGGTGGGAGCGGGGTGTAGGAGGATCTGGCCCAGGGTGTTGGAGGAGTGTAGTAGGGTGTAGTGAGGTGTAGTGGGGTGTAGGAGGATCTGGCCCAGGGTGTTGGAGGAGTGTAGTAGGGTAGTGAGGTGTAGCGGGGGTGTAGGAGGATCTGGCCCAGGGTGTTGGAGGAGTGGTGTAGGGTGTAGTGAGGTGGGAGCGGGGTGTAGGGAGGATCTGGCCCAGGGTGTTGGAGGAAGTGTAGTAGGTGTGTGTGAGGTGTAGGTGGGGTGTAGGAGATCTGGCCCAGGGTGTTGGAGGAGAGGTAGTAGGGTGTAGTGAGGTGGTGTGGGTGTAGGAGATCTGGCCCAGGGTGTTGGAGGAAGTGTAGTAGGGTGTAGTGAGGTGAGTGGGGTGTAGGGAGATCTGGCCCAGGGTGTTGGGGAGTGTAGTAGGGTGTAGTGAGGTGTAGTGGGGTGTGGAGGATCTGCCCAGGGTGTTGGAGGAGTGTAGTAGGGTGTAGTGTGAGGTAGTGGGGTGCAGGAGATCTGCCCAGGGTGTTGGAGGAAGTGTAGTAGGGTGTGTGAGGTGAGCGGGGTGTAGGAGGATCTGGCCAGGGGTGTTGGAGGAGGTAGTAGGGTGTAGTGAGGTGTAGTGGGTGAGGGAGGATCTGGCCCAGGTGTTGGAGGAAGTGTAGGGTGTAGTGAGGTAGGGGGTGTAGGAGGATCTGCCCAGGTGTTGGAGGAAGTGTAGGGTGTAGTGAGGGTGTAGGGTGTAGGAGGATCGCCCAGGTGTTGGAGGAGGTAGGGTGTAGTGAGGTGTAGGGGTGTAGGAGGATCTGGCCCAGGGTGTTGGGGGAGGTAGTAGGGTGTAGTGAGGTGTAGGGGGTGTAGGAGGATCTGCCCAGGGTGTTGAGGGAGTGTAGTAGGGTGTAGTGAGGTGGTGGGGGTGTAGGAGGATCTGGCCCAGGGTGTTGGAGGAGTGTAGTAGGGTGTAGTGAGGTGGAGCGGGGTGTAGGAGGATCTGCCCAGGGTGTTGGAGGAAGTGTAGTAGGGTGTAGTGAGGTGGGAGGGGGTGTAGGAGGATCTGCCCAGGGTGTTGGGGGAGTGTAGTAGGGTGTAGTGAGGTGTAGTGGGTGTAGGAGGATCTGGCCCAGGGTGTTGGGGGAGTGTAGTAGGGTGGAAAGGGGTGGGAGGATCTGCCCAGGTGTTGGAGGAGTGTAGTAGGGTAGAGGTGAGTGGGGTGTAGGAGGATCTGGCCCAGGGTGTTGGAGGAGTGTAGTAGGGTGTAGTGAGGTGTAGTGGGGTGTAGGAGGATCTGGCCCAGGGTGTTGGGAGTGTGTAGGGGTAGTGGAGGTGTAGTGGGGTGTAGGAGATCTGGCCCAGGGTGTTGGGGTGTAGTAGGGGTGTAGGAGGTGTAGGGGTGTAGGAGATCTGTGCCCAGGGTGTTGGAGGAGTGTAGTAGGGTGTAGTGAGGTGTAGTGGGGTGTAGGAGGATCTGCCCAGGTGTTGGAGGAGTGTAGTAGGTGTAGTGAGGTGGAGCGGGGTGTGGAGGATCTGGCCCAGGGTGTTGGAGGAAGTGTAGGGTGTAGTGAGGTGGAGCGGGGTGTAGGAGGATCTGGCCCAGGTGTTGGGGGAGTGTAGTAGGAGTGAGGTGTAGTGGTGTAGGAGGATTGCCCAGGGTGTTGGGGAGTGTAGTAGGGTGTGGAGAAGGGGTGTAGGAGGATCTGGCCAAGGTGTTGAGGAAGTGTAGTAGGTGTAGTGAGGTGTAGTGGGGTGTAGGAGGATCTGGCCCAGGGTGTTGGGGAGTGTAGTAGGGTGTAGTGAGGTGTAGTGGGGTGTAGGAGGATCTGCCCAGGGTGTTGGAGGAAGTGTAGTAGGGTGTAGTGAGGTAGTGGGGTGTGAGGATCTGGCCCAGGGTGTTGGGGGAGTGTAGTAGGGTGTAGTGAGGTGTAGTGGGGTGTAGGAGGATCTGGCCCAGGGTGTTGAGGAAGTGTAGTAGGGTGTAGTGAGGTGTAGGGGTGTAGGAGGATCTGGCCCAGGTGTTGGAGGAAGTAGTAGGGTGTGAGGTGTAGTGGGGTGGGAGATCTGGCCCAGGGTGTGGGGGAGTGTAGTAGGTGTAGTGAGGTGTAGTGGGGTGTAGGAGGATCTGGCCCAGGGTGTTGGAGGAAGTGTAGGTGTAGTGAGGTGTAGTGGGGTGGGAGGATCTGGCCCAGGGTGTTGGAGAGTGTGTAGGTGTAGGAGGTGTGTAGGGTGTAGGAGGATCTGGCCCAGGGTGTTGGAGGAGTGTAGTAGTGTAGTGAGGAGGGGGTGTAGGAGGATCTGGCCCAGGGTGTTGGAGAGTGTATTGGGGTGTAGTGAGGTGTAGCGGGGTGTAGGAGGATCTGGCCCAGGGTGTTGGGGAGTGTAGGTGTAGTGAGGTGTAGGGGTGTAGGAGATCTGCCCAGGGTGTTGGGGGAGTGTAGTAGGTGTAGTGAGGTGTAGTGGGTGTAGGAGGATCTGGCCCAGTGTTGGGGGAGTGTAGTAGGGTGTAGTGAGGTGGGAGGGGTGTAGGAGGATCTGCCCAGGTGTTGGGGGAGGTAGTAGGTGTAGTGAGGTGAGTGGGTGGTGAATCTGGCCCAGGGTGTTGGAGGAGTGTAGTAGGTGTAGTGAGGTGTAGTGGGGTGTAGGAGGATCTGCCCAGGGTGTTGAGGAGTGTAGTAGGGTGTAGTGAGGTGTAGGGTGTGGAGGATCTGGCCCAGGGTGGTGGAGAGTGTTGGGGTAGGAGGTGAAGTGGGTGTAGGAGGATCTGCCCAGGGTGTTGGGGAGTGTAGTAGGGTGTAGTGAGGTGTAGGGGTGTAGGAGGATCTGGCCCAGGTGTTGGGGGAGTGTAGTAGGTAGTGAGGTGTAGTGGGGTGTGGAGATCTGCGAGGTGGGAGGGGTGTAGGAGGATCTGCCCAGGTGTTGGGGGAGTGTAGTAGGTGTAGTGAGGTGTAGCGGTGTAGGAGGATCTGGCCCAGGGTGTTGGGGGAGTGTAGTAGGTGTAGTGAGGTGTAGTGGGTGTAGGGAGGATCTGCCCAGGGTGTTGGAGGAAGTGTAGTAGGTGTAGTGAGGTGTGAGGGGTGTAGGAGGATCTGCCCAGGTGTTGGAGGAAGTGTAGGTGTAGTGAGGTGTAGGGGTGTAGGAGGATCCCCAGGGTGTTGGGGAGTGTAGTAGGTGAGTGAGGTGTAGCGGGTGTAGGAGGATCTGGCCCAGGGTGTTGGAGGAAGTGTAGTAGGGTGTAGTGAGGTGTAGCGGGGTGTAGGAGGATCTGGCCCAGGGTGTTGGAGGTGTAAGGTGAGGAGACTGCGGTGTTGAGGTGTAGTGAAGGTACAAATACTTATACTTAAAAATCAGCTGTTTGCATTCTCTGTTTACATCCGTTGTTTACATGATGACGTCACTTGTTTATAAATACTAAAAGGCTTTAAAACAACATAAATAAACAAACATAAGTAAACAAAACATAATAGAAAGATAAATAAGAAAGACACAAGAGGATAAAGATAAATAAGGGAGACACAAGAGGATATATTCAAGAAAAATAAGATTTTTTTACGTTGGCAGTACTTGTTTTCCCGCCAAATAATAATATAGATAAATATAATCCGATAAATATGAAAAAATATAGATAATACAAGAGGAAAGTCGGATAAACACAGAGAGAGAGAGAGAGAGAGAGAGAGAGAGAGAGAGAGAGAGAGAGAGAGAGAGAGAGAGAGAGAGAGATTAGGTTGGTAGCCCTGTTTTTCCCGCCAAATCGGAAATCACCCCAGACTACCAACTTACAATTCCTGAAGAAAATTTTTTGGCGGCGAGGAGGAGGAGGAGGGATGTTGGATGGTGATATTGTCTGTGAGGAGGGGAGGTTAGCTGTGTTACCGGGGCTCTGTGACGACCCTCCTCGTCCAAACGCTAAATTTATGCGCTGGTAAAATTTTCTCTGCTAGATTTTTACCGCGCATGCGTAGTAGATTCCTTTCGTTTATTTTTCTTTATTTCTATTTATATCTTCACTCTGTTTATTCCAATAAATGATAATAATTAAAAACAATAATTAATTAAAACCAGGAAACTATAAAATAATTATATGTTTATGGAGGAAATAATTATGAATATTCATAAATTTGCTGCATTTAAAGTTAGCGGTTTACTACGTTCATATTTTATGGTTGAAAATATTCGCGATAGACCATTCATTCATACAAACGAGTAACTGAGTACGTATATGCATGTTTATATACACATATGTACACACGCACATTAGAAAAATTTAAACGTGCACATATTCGCGGGGTTTAAGATCGCGTCAATTATTAGTCATCGCAGACTTTAAATCACGTAAATATTTGGGTATATTTTTTGTTTACAAACAGTGTAAAAAGCGCGCGCATCGAACTGCAGTAAAATGGATCGCCCCACACACACACACACACACACACAACACACACACACACACAAACAATGCACCACAACTCAAACAGCGAAATAGATATCTAAATATGCACTCAATTACGGACTAAAAGACTCACGCAAGCACTCAAACACCCGTACACTCAAAAATAGAACACCCACACACGCAAACAGGCAAAACCCATGCACTCAAAAACAACACCCATGCACTCAAATCAACCACGCCTCGCACTCACTTAAGCACTCACGCAAACACCCAAACACGTAAAAAAATACATTTGCACTTAAAACACACGCATAAATGCATAAAAATGGCATTCAATCACACGCTTTCGTATTTCCAAGCACGTCATTTAGTCACTGCACGCAACTGTTGGGATTCTTGAAAGTACACACACACCACACACACACACACACGATATTCATTCAGAGACGCCTGTGTATCGATCCAACTGACATTTGTGAATGAGTGTCTGGAGAAGGAGGAGGAGAGGGAGGAGGAGGGAGGAGGGGAGGGAGGAAGGGGGGCATCAGGAGGGAGGAGAAAGGATATCTGGAGGTAAGGAGGAGGGAGGGATGGAGGAGGAAGGAAGGAGAGTGGAGACGAGAAGGAGAGGAAGGAAGGAGGAAAGGAGGTACAGGGTCAACTTGGTCAATGAAGAGGAGTGAGGGAGGAGGAGAGGAGGAGGGTTGGAGGTGGAGCAGACATAGAAGGTCACGGAAGGGAGGGAAGGAGGAAGAGAATTAGTAAGGTGAACTGGGAGGAGAGGAGGAAGGAGGAGGGAGGGAGGTTAGCCAGTGAGACAGAGGACGGACCCGGTAAGGTGAGAGGGAGAGTGAGGGAGGTGGAGTAGGCAGGAGGTTAGCCAGTAAGGTGAGAGTGAGGAGAGGAGAGAGTGAAGAGAGAGGGGAGGGAGGGAGGAGTCGACCAGATTCTTGACTGTTGAAAGGTTGTGAAAGGTGTAGGTGGGTGACAGTGGGTGTAGCTGGGTGTTAGTGGGTGAAGTGGGTGTAGGTGGGTGTGGAGGTGGGGTGTAGGTGGGTGTGGGTGGGTGTTAGTGGGGTGTTGGTGGGGGTGTGGGTGGGGTGTAGGTGGGTGGGTGGGTGTCTGTTGGATCATAGTATATGAGTGTAAAGTATTATTCTAAGTGTTAGTGTTTATTTTGTAAGGGGTTAAAAGTATGATTTATAAGTGAGTAAATTCTTTAGCCTCGCGGTCACTCTAATAGACGTTTATCACTTGTTTATGTATGACGTCACAGTCGTTGCTAAGACGATACTGTAAACAATAACAAACACTCGGTGTCATTAATTACTTACCTGGTAGTTAAATCCTCAAACCTCAATTATATATAAATTAAATATAAATTAGTGTTTTTACGTATATATCGCAATTAAAAAAAGAATATATATATATAACTGTTTATCTTAAAAACTGTATCACTCCTCAAGACGATCGGCACTTGTTCATGCTGACGTCAAAGGTCACTCCTGTCTGCTTGAATATACTCAATTATACTTAAATATGTAAACATGCTTTCAGTATATCCACTACACTTAAATATTTTCGTGATAATGGAAGATATTAGTAAAAATAGTTTATATTGAGGTAGTAACGATTACACTTTCACACACACACACATTGACTCGTGTGTGTGTGTGTGTGTTGTGTGTGTGTGTGTGTGTCTATGTGTGTGTGTGTGTGTCTATGTGTGTGTGTGTGTGTGTGTGTGTGTCTATGTGTGTGTGTGTCTATGTGTGTGTTTGTCTGTATGTGTGTCTGTGTGTGTGTGTGTCTATGTGTGTATGTGTGTGTGTGTGTGTGTGTCTATGTGTCTATGTGTGTGTCTAATGTGTGTGTGTGTCTATGTGTGTGTCTATGTGTGCGTGTCTATGTGCGTGTGTGTAAATCCTCCATGATATATTTTAGGCTCGGAGACACCCAGACGCTATTCACTTGTTCATGCTGACGTCACAAATCAAGCAGACTAAAGAAATCAATATACCTTCACTAAAACCAAAATAAATTCATCTTACAAACACATTCTTCTGTTAAAATACAATATGGTTGTATGAATTAGATCTTTATAAATAAGAGATTTTTTAAAATTAAGTTAAATGCATTGTTGAAATATTTTAGGCACGAGATCTACCAGACGTCATCGTTTGTTTATTCTAACGTCATCAATTATCTATAATATGAATAAAACAAAAAAGCATCAACAATATCCATATCATCTATACTACTGTACATCATTTAAACAAAATATAAAATAAATGATATAAAAATAGAATGAATATATATAAATATTAATAAAATTCAGATTAAAAAATATATATTAAAATAGAGTTTTATAATAATGCATCGGCCGGATATATTAGACTGAGGGTCCGTCTCAGTCATTGGTTTATGCATGACGTCATAGGTCACTTCCTATCTCGTGGTTGGTGGAGGCTGGCCAAGCTTTTACTACGTGACGGGACGCGATTGGTTGATAGATTGTGCATTAGAGAAGCAGATTGTGACGTAAAAGCTTTGTGTCGTTTATATAATGGTGGGAAGTTTTTGTTATTGTTATTATTATTATTATCATTCTTCTTCTTCTTATTATTATTATTACTACTACTACTACAACTACTACTATACTACTGCTACTACTACGACTAGTATTACAAGTACAGTACTACTATTACTACCACTACTGTACTACTACTATACTATTGTTACAACTACTAATAGTTACATACAAAATGAATACATGTGTGTGTGTGTGTGTGCGTACTCTAACATACATAAAACATCCTCTACTTTAAAGGTCATCCATCAGAGTGTATTTTGGTGAAGAGTAAAGGGCATGTGGAAGGCGCGGGGGACGAGGAAGGCGAGGGGAACGTGAGGAAGGCACGGGGACGTGAGAAAGGCGGGGACGTGAGGAAGGTGCAGGGACGTGAGGAAGGCACGGGGACGTGAGGAAGGCGCGGGGGGACGCGAGGAAGGCGCGGGGACGTGAGGAAGGCGCGGGGACGTGAGGAAGGCGCGGGGAAGCATAACTACCGACTCTAACAAATTCAGGTTAAAATTTATTTGTTGATAGTGACACAGTATTGGAACCTTGTTTACCTTCTTTTAATCAAAACTGACAATCTAAACTCTTGTAGAAACGTTCCTGTGATTCTTGCATCAAATAATGTAGTTTTGTGTATATTTATTTTTCATCTATAATTAGTTTTATGTAATGTATTTTTTTGGGGGATTTTCATATAAAGATTTATGAATGAAATATTATTGAAACATTGTTTACATCTTCGTAATAATCCTCATAGCTTTATCTTCTAAAATAACTAATACTAATGGTTATATTATATATTTTTCTATATCTTGTTCGTAAAAAAATAAGAAAATATATTAAAGATAAAACAAGACCATAAATAACAGGTCACAACTCAATGATAGTTTTCTGAAGAACATAAACCTTAAATATTCTCCACCAATCATGTACCTTGAGGCTCCATGACGTCACGCTCGCTGGCTGCACTTGGTGGTCAAAAATATTTCAAACATTTTTCACATAACTGGACCAAATTTATTTCCGCTACAAATAACATATTGACGTAAAAATGCTGAACTATGCATTTTACATCCAAACTATCGGTAACGTTGAGTCTAGAGAGAGAATTATGGGTAAATAGTGAATAAGGATATGAAAATGACTGCTGCCTTCCTCTCGCCTTCCCTCATAACCAACATGGCGGCAACAACATCGAGTTCTGCCGTCACAACTTTTTGGATAATCTTCAGTCGGTTTAAAATAACTTCCCTGTGTCTCTTGTAGGTTGGGTTGACAGCGTGGGTCAGTCTTACTAGTTTATATAAAGGGAAGTTGGTTGTTTTATTGACACACACACACACACACACACACACACATACACACACACACACACACACACATACACATACACACACACACACACACACACACACACACACCGATATAAACACACACACACACACACACACCGATACAAACACACACACACACACACACATACAAATATACACACACACACATACCGATATAAGCACATACACACACACATACCGATATAAACACATACACACACACACACACATACCATATAAACACACACACACACACATACCGATATAAACACACACACACCGATATAGACACATAGACACACACACACACACACACACACATACCGATATAAACACACACACACACCGATATAGAACACACACACACACACACAGACACACCGATATAGACGCACATACACACACCACAAACCAATATATACACACACATAATTACATAGCTAAACACACTTGCAAGCGTCACCTTGCAACAGTCTCATTTTCTTAATTGCAACACACCTACTAACCAATTAGAGACCCGGAAATAGATGACGTCACGATGTTGCTATGTAAGTGGCTAATCATTGTATAATATATAACTAATGACGTCAAGATATATGTAATTGGCCAATTAGCGCGTACTATTGTATCTAATGACGTCATGATGAATATTAGTGGCCAATCAGTAATCGATATGTCACTAATGACGTCATGATGAATATAAGTAGTTAATTAATGAGCAATACATAACTCATGACGTCACAAAATCATTAATGGGGAATTGTCATTGGTTAAACAGTCTTTACTTTATAAGAGATTAAACTATGACGTAGACAATGTTTTCATATAAAAGTAATTTAGGAGGAAAAATACTGGATAAATCTTGTTATATGTAGTGATGATGGGTGGTGTTATATGTAGTGATGATGGATGGTGTTATATGTAGTGATGATGGGTGGTGTTATATGTAGTGATGATGGGTGGTGTTATATGTAGTGATGATGGATGGTGTTATATGTAGTGATGGGTGGTGTTATATATAGTGATGATGGGTGGTGTTATATGTAGTGATGATGGGTGGTGTTATATGTAGTGATGATGGGTGGTGTTATATGTAGTGATGATGGGTGGTGTTATATGTAGTGATGATGGATGGTGCTATATGTAGTGATGATGGATGGTGTTATGTAGTGATGATGGGTGGTGTTATATGTAGTGATGATGGGTGGTGTTATATGTAGTGATGATGGGTGGTGTTATATGTAGTGATGATGGGTGGTGTTATATGTAGTGATGATGGGTGGTGTTATATGTAGTGATGATGGATGGTGTTATATGTAGTGATGATGGGTGGTGTTATATGTAGTGATGATGGGTGGTGTTATATGTAGTGATGATGGGTGGTGTTATATGTAGTGATGATAAGACAATAAAATAATAAGTTTAATGCTAAAAATATACTTTGCTGTACCGTTGTAGTGAAAAACATGGTGAACTTACATACACCGTTAATGAACTATTGATGGAAGAAGAAGTTTGGGGACTGAACAGTGAGACAATGTGGAGCCTCCCGGAGGGTGGCGTCTACAACGTAACTGTGAATGAGCCTCCCGGAGGTGGCGTTTCTGCTAGTAACAATACTACTACTACTACTACTACTACTACTACTACTACTACTACTAATAATAATAATAATAATAATCATTATTATTATTAAGTGTTTTAAAGTGATGAAAGAGAAAATATTTCTTGCAATGGTTTAATTAAGTTCTGAAACACTTCCTGGTCTGAGAGAGAGAGAGAGAGAGACGGACTTATATAAAGGGTCTAAAATATTTCTTTATATCTATATTGTGAAGCCTGGGCGCGGTGCTGGAGGGAGGGAGGGAGGGAGGGAGGGAGAGGGAGTAGGTAAGGAGGGAGGGTAGGAGGTTGAGTGGGATGGGGGTAGAGGGAGAATAAGGAGTAAGGAAGGAAAAGTAGAAGTAGGGAGAGAGGGAGGGTAAGGAGGGAGGGAAGGAGGTTAATTCGGGGGAGGGAAGGAGGTAAGTCTGGATATAAGGAGGGAAAGGAAGGAAGAAAGGAAGAAATGAAGGAAGGAAGGAAGGAAGGAAGGAAGGAAGGAAGGAAGGAAGGGCCAAATATAATCAAATTCTGGAAGTCGATTTTCATTTTTATTCAGTTTTCTTAAATCCCATCTTTATTACCCTCCCTCTCTCCTCCCTACCCTCCCTATCTCTCTTCCTCTCCCTCCCGCCCTCCTTACCCTGCTTATCTCCCTCCTTACCCTCCCTATCTCCCTTCTTCCTCTCCCTCCCGCCCTCCTTATCTCCTCCTACCTCCTATCTCCCTTCCTCCCTGCCCCCCTCCCCCACCCCACCCCTCCCCTCCAACACAGAGTGAGGTGGAGCATTATCCTCCTCCCCTCGTGTTCCGGGAAGGGCTTTTAATCCCAGGATGGACAACAGCCGACTGTCACGAACACCCTGTGTGTCCTGGGAAATGAACAGGGGAGGGGGGGTTAATGGAGGGGGGAGGAGGGTGTAGAAGAGAGAGAGGAGGAAGGCAGGGAAACAGAAAGGCAGGGTAAAGAGAGAGAGAGAGAGACTTTAAGTTTAAATGCGATAAACATTCTCTCAATGTCTCCATGCTGTCTCTCTCCCTCCCCCCCTTTCCTCTCCTCCTCTCTCTTCATCCCACACTTTTCTTCTCCCTCCCTCTCCTTCTCCCTCCCCACCCTTCCCTCCCCTACCCCCTTCCCTCCCCTACCCCTTCCCTCCCCTCCCTCCCCCTTCTCCTGTCACCATCACAACATGGGTTATCAAGCGACTACATACATACATACATACATACATACATATATACATACATATATACATACATACATATATACATATATACACACATATATACATACATACATTTATACATACATACGCACATATATACAGATATATACATAAATATATATATATATATATATATATATATATATATATATATATATATATATATATATATACTCATACATGCATACACCCACGCACTCCACTGGTCGAGACGGGAATTATCGAACGCCCACGCAAGCTGTCGTGTGCGTCTGGCAATAATTATTGATGAAGTTATTGGGGAAGTTATTAGGTTGTTGGGGAAATTATTAGGGAAATTATTGGGGAAATTTTGCGGTGGATATTGTAGATAGTGCTACATAGTTATGAAATTATAGCACAAATCATCAATTAGTACACATACACACACACTCAGACACACACACACACACACACACACATACACAAACACACATTCACACACACACATACACACTCACTCACACACACACACACATACAAAGCAGAATTACCCAAAGTCACCAAGTAATTATTTCTAGATTATTACACAGTTTGCAACAAGGAGATTATCAAGAAATTATCACGCAGGATTCTATTGCAATTCGGTGTTGCCAAGAAAGTGTCAATGATTATTATAACCCGGTGTATAATCTTAGGTAATAATTAACTCATGAATAATCGCGTGTTTTTTGGTAATTATCAAGACTATAATTTATACTGGTGGAAGATGTCCACCGGGAGACTGCTGTTTACCTGTTTTGTTTACCTGTATTGTATGCATACATTGTTTATATACACTATCTGTCTTTCCTCACCTCTCCACACCCTCCCTCACCTCTACCACACCCTCCCTCACCTCTCTTCACCCTCCCTCACCTCCACCACACCCTCCCTCACCTCTAACACACCTTCCCTCATCTCTACCACACCCCCCTCACCTCTCCACCCCCACCTCCCCCCCCCCCCACACCCCCACCTCTTCACCCTCCCTCCCTCCCCACCCTCCCTCACTTCCCTCCACCCTCCCTCACTTCTCCCACACCCTCTCTCACCCTCTCCACACCCTCCCTCACCTCTCCACACCTCCCTCACTTCCCTCACCCCGTGCATGTCAAAGTAACATTATTCTTGCATATTAGTTGGCAGCCACTACTGCTGTACCAGACACACCTGTCTACCAGACACTACCTGACACTACAGCACTACCTGACACTACCTGGCACTACCTGACACTACCTGCTACCTGGCACTACCCGACACTGACATTATCTGGCACTACTGACACTGACATTATCTGGCACTACCTGACACTGACATTATCTGGCACTACGACACTGACATTATCTGGCACTACCTGACACTATCTGGCACTAATATACACTTGCGTTCATTAGCAGTCACAACACTTATTGGTCAACTAACTCTCTCTCTCTCTCTTTCTTCTCTCTTTCTCTCTTTTACACAATATCTATTTCTTACACACTCTCTCTCTCTTACACACACACACACACACACACACACACACACACTCTCTCTTACATATACACACTCTCTCTCTTTCTCTCTCTCTCTCTCTCGTTACTTCAAATTGAATGTGTTTACAGATATGTGGCAACGCAAGAGTGTGGCTGGAGAATATGCAACCCTGGATTACTCAGTCAGCTGATTCACACTGTATGTAAACAAAGCGATGATGCTACGACTATATTTCCGGGTTAGAGAGAGAGAGAGAGAGAGAGAGAAAACAGTAAACATGTAGAGATGGACATAGCGAGAGAGATAATGGAGAGAGATAGAGATAGAGAGAGAAGAGAGAGACATGACACCAGTCATTCACAGCGTCACCCTGGAGACTAGAGAAGAGACGGTCCACCACCACCACCACTACTACCATCACCACTAACACGACTACCACCACTACTACCACCACCACTAACACGACTACCACCATTTACGACTACCACCACTACTAACACGACTACCACTACTACTAACACGACTACCACTACCACCATTACTACTACCATCACCACCACGATCATTATTACTACTACTACCACCAACCACTATCACTCTTACTACTATCACCACAACCACCATCTACCACAACTCCTACTCCCCACACCTCCATACACCCTCCTACTCCAGCCTACACCTCCATACACCCTCCTACTCCAGCCTACACCTCACACACACCCTCCCACCCAGCCCACACCTCCACACACCTCCCACTCCAGCCTGCACCCACACACCCACCCACCCAGCCTACACCTCCATACACCCTCCTACTCCAGCCTACACCTCCATACACCCTCCTACTCCAGCCTACACCTCCATACACCCCTCCTACTCCAGCCTACACCTCCATACACCTCCCACTCCAGCCTACACCTCCATACACCCTCCTACTCCAGCCTACACCTCCACACACCTCCTACCACAGCCTACACCTCCATACACCCTCCCACTCCAGCCCACACCACCATACACCCTCCTACTCCAGCCTACACCTCCACACACCCTCCCTACTCCAGCCTACACCTCCATACACCCTCCTACTCCAGCCCACACCTCCATACACCCTCCTACTCCAGCCTCACCTCCATATACCCTCCTACTCCAGCCCACACCTCCATACACCCTCCCTACTCCAGCCTACACCCATACACCCTCCTACCCTCCATACACCCTCCTACTCCAGCCTACACCTCCATACACCCTCCTACTCCAGCCTACACCACCATACACCCTCCTACTCCAGCCTACACCTCCATACACCCTCCTACTCCAGCCTACACCTCCATACACCTCCTACTCCAGCCTACACCTCCACACCTCCCACTCCAGCCTACACCCACCCATACCCAGCTACACCCACTGTATATATTTAATTTAGATAATACTGAAGACTTGATGAAGAGGCTTTGTTGATTGAGAAGTTGATAAGATAAGATAATATATCTCTCTTTATCCTCTTACTCATTTCTCTATCTTCTTCTTTATCTCTCTCTCTCTTAATCCCCATTCCTCTCCCTCTTTCATCTATTTAAAATCTCTTTCTTCTTTTACTTCCTCTTAATTTTTCCTTCCTTCCCTCTCCTCTCCCCTTCCTCTTATTCTTTCTCCTCCTCCTCCTCCCCTTCCTATGGGTCGATTTTATTGTTTCCGATTTCATACACATTATTTTGGCAGATTTCAAAACATTTTTCACCGATTTTAATACGTTTCCGATTTCATATGTCGATTATCCCGATTTTAACATATTAGTCTATGTACTTGTATATTTAACTTATACGAATGTTAGATTAGATTAGGTTAAGTTAGGTTAGGTTAGATTAGATTAGGTTGTAGGTTAGGTTAGATTAGATTAATTTACATAACCAGATTAAAAAAAAACTACAGATATTAACTTCTGAATTTTAACCTCAATTAACTACTAAGCTAAAGATAGAAATTATAATCAATGATGGACGCCACTAACTCCAGGTCATACAAGAGATAAATTAAAGGTTTACACAAGGGGAGAAAAATATATAATGCAACCCTGAAATAACCTTAAGATGATTATACACACAGGGAGAGAGGGAGGGAGAGAGGGAGGGAGGGAGAGAGGGGAGGAGAAGGGGAGAGGGAGAGAGGGAGGAGGGGAGAGAGGGAGGGAGAGAGGGAGGGAGGGAGGAGAGGAGGGAGGGAGGAGAGAGGAGGGAGAGAGGGAGGAGGGAGAGAGGGAAGGAGGAGGGAGAGAGAGGGAGGGGAGGGAGAGAGGGAAGGAGGGAGGGAGAGAGGAGAGAGAGGGAGGAGGGAGGGAGGGAGAGGAGGGAGGAGGAGGGAGGGAGGAGAGGAGGAGGAGAGAGGATTAGAAGAAAAGCTTATTAAACTAAGATACTCGAGTAAAAATAGATAGATAGATAGACAATGATTTATATGTTTTGAAACCCCTATAAATAGAGATAAACAGACAACTAGACAGAGAAACAGACAGACAGAGAAACAGACAGACAGAGAAACAGACAGACAGAGAAACAGACAGACAGAGAAACAGACAGACAGAGAGACAGACAGACAGAGAAACAGACAGACAGAGAAACAGACAGACAGAGAAACAGACAGACAGACAGAGAAACAGACAGAGACACAGAGAAACAGACAGACAGAGAAACAGACAGACAGAGAAACAGACAGACAGAGAAACAGACAGACAGAGAAACAGACAGACAGAGAAACAGACAGACAGAGAAACAGACAGACAGAGAGACAGACAGACAGAGAGACAGACAGACAGAGAAACAGACAGACAGAGAAACAGACAGACAGAGAAACAGACAGACAGAGAAACAGACAGACAGAGAAACAGACAGACAGAGAGACAGAGAGACAGACAGACAGAGAAACAGACAGACAGAGAAACAGACAGACAGAGAAACAGACAGACAGAGAAACAGACAGACAGACAGACAGAGAACTAGACAGACAGAGAGACTCACCACCGTGCCTCACGTAGTCCTCCAGCTGTAGTTCACGACTGAGCCTTAGTGACACCGTAGACTCATCGTCGTACAGGTTTGTCTGGAATGCGTTTCTGGGGTTCCTTAATATGACCAGTCTGGATGAGTGTTTGCCTGGCGAACCTCCTCCTCTGTTGCCTTTGTTCTGCCAGGGTCGTCCTATTTCTGCCCATATCCCTGAGGAGAGAGAGATTGAGGTGAGAGAGAGAGAGAGGTGTATGTGAAAGCAAATCTAGTTACCTATTTTTACATTAAATTAAAAGAAAAGAAAAAAAGCGTTTATCTCACCTCAATGGTAAAAAACGTAAACAAATTCTTTCAATTTACAGTAAGCCCGTAAAAAACAATCACTAAAAACTCATATTTACAGTAAATCCGAAAAAATCCGTAAAAAACTCAAATTTACAGAAAGTCCTTTATAAAACCGTAAAAAACCCATATATACAGAAAGTCCGCAATAAGTCCATATTTTTTTTTACAGAAAGTCAGTAAAAAATCCGTACAAACTCAAATTTACCAAAAAAAAATATGTAAAAAAAACTCAAATTTACAAGAAAATCCGTAAAAAAACTCAAATTTACAAAATAATCCAAAAACAATCCAATTTACAGTAACTCCGTAAAACACGTTAAAAAGTCATTTGCACTCGGCTAACACAGGTAAACCAGGTATCAAGGTGGACCATTAATTAGTGAAGTGGCAACTCACCTGTTTGTTTGGCCCCCGATGGTGTTGACAAATGGTGGTGTTAACTTGGATGGATGGATGGATAGATTAGTGGATAGATGGGTGGATAGATAGAGGATAAACTGGTGGATAGATAGATAGATTGGTGGTTTGATGGTTAGATTGGAGTGGATAGAGATGGATAGATAGACCCATCAATTTATCTATCAATCCCTCTATCTATCTATCTATATATCCATCCATCTATGTATGTATGTATGCATGTATGTATGTATGTATGTATGTATGTATCTATCTATCTATCGATATATCCATCCATCTATGTATGTATGTATGTATGTATGTATGTATGTATGCATGTATGTATGTATCTATCTATCTATCTATCTATCCATGTATCTATCCATGTATCTATCCATCTATCTATCTATCTATCTATATATCCATCCATCTATGTATGTATGTATGTATGTATGTATGTATGTATGTATGTATGTATGTATGTATGTGTGTATGTATGTATGTATCCATCTATCTATCCATCTATCTATCTCTCCTCATCAACTCGGTATACAAATAATATTCGTCCGTCGTTCGTCAGTATATCATAATAAATAAACCGGTTTATTAAATTGTCTGATAACTATTGGCTGGTTATTGTGTTCAGGTTATGAGGTGAGTGAGAGACTGCCTAGGGTGAGAGAGAGAGAGAGAGAGAGAGAGAGAGAGAGAGAGAAAGAAAAGAGAGAGAGCAGAGCAGAGAGAGAGAGAGAGAGAGACAGAGAGTTAAACACCCCACCAAACACAGACATCCAAACATCTTAACCCCCCAAAACAGACAGACAGACAGACACTCACCACATCGTCATTATCATGTGGCATCCTCAGTTCAGCCAGCGTCGACTCCTCGTCCTCACCATCCGAGACAGAGGCCCATGATGGATGTTGCGGGGTGAGCACTGCCAACCTTACCAGGGGCTTGTCGACTGGGAAATTTTTTGGGATCTGTAGTGTTAAGCTCGACCCCTTCCACGACGTCCTTCCACACATACACCTGTGAGGAGAATGAGGAGAATGAGGAGAGTGGAGGAGAGTGAGGGAGAGTGCGGCTTGTCGACTGGGAAGTTTACTGGGATCTGTAGTGTTAAGCTGGAATCCCATGTCATATGCTGTATATGAGAGAGAGAGAGAGAGAGAGAGAGCTAGCTTATAGGACTTTGTTGATACTACTACGACTACTACTACTAATAACAATAATGATAATAATAATAACAATGATGATAATGATAATAACAATGATGATAATAATAATAGTAATAATAATAGTAACAATATTAATAACTGTAATAATTAATAATAATAATAATACTGTAATAATTAATAATAATAATAATTAATAATAATACTAATTAATAATAATAATATTTAATAAAAATACTAATAAATAATAATAATAATAATAATAATAATAATAATAATAATTAATAATAATAATAATAATAATAATAATTAATAATAATAATAATAATAATTAATAATAATAATAATAATAATAATAATAATAATAACACCGTATATCGAAATTCCCTTTAATGTTTTCTATATATTTTTGGGCGTGGTGGTAGTTGTGGTAGGGTGGTGATAGTAGTGGTAGCAATAATGATAGTTGTAGTAGTGGTGGTAGTAATGGTAAGGATGATAATAGTAGTAGTAGCATTAATATTGTTATTAATATTATTATTAGTAGTAGTCGTAGTTGTGATAGTGGTAGTTGTGATATGGTAGTTGTGGTAGTTGTAGTTGTGGGTAGTGGTGGTAGTGGTGGTGGTGGTTGTGTAGTTGTGTAGTGGGCGTGGTGATAGTAGTGGTAGCGATAATGATAGTTGTAGTAGTGGTGGTAGTAATGGTAAGGATGATAATAGTAGTAGTAGCATTAATATTGTTATTAATATTATTATTAGTAGTAGTCGTAGGATAGTGGGTAGTTGTGGTAGTGGTGGTGGTAGTTGTGGTAGTGGTGGTGGTAGTTGTAGTGGTGGTGGTAGTTGTGGTAGTTGTGGTGGTGGTGGTGGTAGTGGTGGTGGTAGTTGTGGTAGTTGTGGTGGTGGTGGTGGTAGTGGTGGTGGTAGTTGTGGTAGTTGTGGTAGTTGTGGTGGTGGTGGTGGTGGTAGTGGTGGTGGTAGTGGTAGTGGTGGTGGTAGTTGTGATAGTGGTAGTTGTGGTAGTTGTGGTAGTGATGGTGGTAGTTGTGGTAGTTGTGGTGGTTGTGGTGGTGGTGGTGGTAGTGGTGGTGGGTGTGGTCTTCTCTTGTGCCACTGTTTTAGGACAATGGCCGGGCACATGAAACTTCCGGGAGAGAGAGAGAGAGAGAGAGAGAGAGAGAGAGAGAGAGAGAGAGAGAGAGAGAGCCTCGAGAATTTTTTTTGTTTGATTAGTAGGTTAGGTTACGTTAGGTCAATATAGATTAGTATAGGTCAGGTTAGCTTAGGATAAATCAAGTCAACTTAGGTTAGGATAGGTCAGCTTAGATTAAGTCAGGACAGGTTAGTTTAGGTTAATTCAGGTCAGGTCAGATTAGGCTAGGTTAGGTAAGTTACGTGACCGTCACCCTATCAGAACCTAACTAATATATTTTAACCCTTCAATAACACTAATTAAAGATGGCTTCCCACACAGGTACAGGTAAGACCGCCCTCACCCCCCTCTCACCCCCCTCTCACCCCACCCCTCCCTCACCCTCCTCCTGACATTCTTCCTCCACCCTTTCTCCCATCTTTTTCTCCTCCTCCCCCCTTCCTCTTCCTCCCCTTCCCACTCTTACCCCTCACCTCACCCTCCTCTCCCCCTTCCTCTTCCTCCCCTTCCCCCACTCTTACCCCTCACCTCACCCCTCCTCTCCCCCTTCTCATCTTCCCCCCTTCCCCGCCGTGATAATTCTGGGTAACCTGCTGGGTGGGGTCAAGACCTCGTATTAGTGATGTTGAAAGGTCAGAGGTCACGTGTGTGTTTGTGTGTGTGTGTGCGTGTGTTAAATGGATAGATACATAGAAAGATAGATAGCTGGTTAGGTGGTGGGTTAAATGGATAGATAGATGGATATTTTAGTGGATAATTAAATAGCTAATAGACAATAGACATAAATAGACACACACACACACACACTCTCTCACACACACAGATACACACACACTCTCTCACACACACAGATACACACACGCTCTCTCACACACACAGATACACACACACTCTCTCACACACACAGATACACACACACACACACCCTCTCTCACACACACCTCTCCCTTTCACATAGTAACTTGCACACACACACACACACAAGGTCAAAACACAGGGTACAGAGATGAGTTACCAAGTGTGTATTTTTCACCATGATTTATTGTTGATGGAAGGCACTTAACCACAGCTCCTGGTTGGTCAGCGTGTTAGCCAATCAGGGCTTAGTTATGACTGGTGTAGGAATGCGGCCTTGGTGCACACCCACGCTTACATACATACCCATACGTACATGATCGATTGATGTGTACATGACTAGGGGACCCTGTGTGAGTGTGTGTGTGTATACTTGTTATATGTGATTGTGGTATATTTTTTACATGTTTATAATTATGTATCAACGTACACACACACACACAGACCCCCACATACAGACACCTCCCCACCACACAGACAGACCTCCCCACACCTACACAGACAGACACAGACAGACACCTTCCCACACCTACACAGACACCTTCCCACACCTACACAGACAGAGACATAGACACACCTTCCCCACACCTACACAGACAGACACCCTCACCCCACCCACACCAGACACCTCCCCACACCTACAGACTCCACACCCACATACAGACACCTCCCACACACACTACATCATTGTTGACTAACTAGTGAATTTATTTCATTACAAAGGAATTGGGAGGAAAAAAGCATGACCTTTGAACCTGAACTTAATTTCAAAGGGTGACTTCTGACCTTTCATCACTGGCACTGGCCTGGCACTGCCACCCGGCCTGGCACTAGCGACTGGCACTACCCGGCCTGGCACCTAGCTGGCACTACCCGGCCTGGCACCTAGCGACTGGCTACCCGGCCTGGCACCCTAGCGACTGGCACTACCCTGGCACTGGCACCCTGGCAGCGACTGGCACTACCCGGCCTGGCACCCTGCACTGACTGGCACTGGCACGGCCTGGCACCCTGGCGACTGGCACTACCCGGCCTGGCACCTGGCGACTGGCACTACCTGGCCTGGCACCCTGGCGACTGGCACTACCGGCCTGGCACCCTGGCGACTGGCACTCGGCCAACCCTGGACTGGCATTATTCAATGTGTGTCGTGTGTGTGTGTGAGTGTGTGTGTGTGAATGTGTGTGTGTGTGTGTGTGTGTGGGGGGCTGCATATGTGTGTGTGTGTGTGTGTGTGTGTGTGTGGGGCTGCATATGTGTGTGTGTGGGGGCTGCATATGTGTGTGTGTGTGCTGCATATGTGTGTGGGTGTGTGTGGGGCTGCATATGTGTGTGTGTGGGGGCTGCATATGCGTGTGTGGGGCTGCATATGTGTGTGTGGGTGTTTTGTATATGTGGGTGTGTATGTATGTGTGTGTGTTTGTAATAGTAATACAAATAATAATAATAATAATCCCATATTTAAATCCATAACACCCAATAAAATAAAAACACATAAATGAAAAAAAATAAATAAATAAATAATATCGATTTAAAGTCAGATAAACAAACGAATAAAATATAAGCGTCCATTTTTCGGCGTCAAACACGAATATTTAATTTTTTTTTCTGTCAATAATGAATGCTGCACCGATTTTACCTCTATGAATGAACGCTGTCATCGATTATGTAAACAAACAGTGTCGAATGGTGGTGTTTGTGTTAGTGTTGTGTGATGTGTCTGTCTGTTTGTGTATGTACCGGTATGCACATGTACGTAAACACTCGTAAATATTCCACATAACACAATATATTAACAGCCAAGTAATTACCTCTCAATCACCTGCGTCAACAAACACTCTAATCACCTCATTTTATCTTATATTCAAATGAACCAATTACCATCTCTCACAAACGATTCTTGGAAACGGAGCGTTCCAATTGGTTAAAACATGACCAGAGACGAACAAAAGCCAATTACATTCTTTTACGTCATCGTCTTACGTCACAACATCCAGATTAAAGATATTTCATCCAGGATAAACTACGTATAAGGTGAATGGATCAATGACCATCCCAGGGGAGAAAAATCACCCCAATACAATATTACTTTATTTTTATCTAGGATGAACATAATGAAAGTTTTTAAAAATAATTCTAGGCCTTAGTTCGTCCTGGGAAAGGCACTTAGTGAGGAGGGAGGGAGGGAGGGAGGGAGGGTAAGACAGAACGGGAACCACGCGATAAACCCTTCTTTCTTTCCCTCATCCTTCTCTTCCTCCTTTCTCTCTCTTTTCCTCACTCCCTCCCTCCTTCCCTAACCCCCTTTTCCTCTCCCTCCCTACAGCATTATTCCTCTCCTTCCTTCCTCTGCTTTCTCTCCCTCCCCATCTTTCTCTTCCTCTCCTCCCTCTATCTCCCACCTTCCCTTCCCTCCCACCAAAGAAGAAGTTGCCATTTAGTAAACACCTCAACACAAGTGGGGGGGGCTGCTGTCAGGGGAGGGGGGGCTGGCCAGGGGAGGGGCTACGTCAGGGGAGGGGGGGCATGTCAGGGGGAGGGGGGGTTGCTACATCAGGGGGAGGGGGGGGGGCTACAGCCGTCAGGGGGAGGGGGGGGTTGCTGTCAGGGGAGGGGGGGGTTGCCACACGGGGGGGTGCCAATTCCACATTACCAGACTGTGGTGTGCTAACAACTGTCATGAACAACTATTATAAATTACTATAAAACAATGCTATAGAATATTAATGAGAATGATAATAAGTAAGAATGACCGATAATTGAGATAATTATTTCCTCCTCTGTGTGTGTTTATAAGGTCATCTTATTATTATTATTATTTCTAGTTATTATTATTATTATCATTGTTGTTATTATTATTATTCGTTATTATTATTATCATTATTATTATTAGTTATTATTATTGTTAGTTATTATTATTATTATCATTGTTGCTGTTGTTATTATTATTTCCATATTATTTGTTATTATTATTATCATTATTATTATTTATCTTATATATCTCCCTGTAGACCTTCATCACTAACCAATCAAACACAAACTGAAATACACAACTTAGCAACCGTCACTCCACTCTTAACCAATCAAAACACAAGCTATAATGCTCCCTCGCTCTGTAGCCAATGAAAATAACAAGAAATATGTAACTTGGCAACCACGCGCTATTCGTCCTATAGGAAATATATATTAGGATTATGTAAAAACTTACTATTCAACCAATATAAATAGTAAAAAAGTAATATGGCAACACTCTCTTTTTAACCAATCAAAAGCAATCGAACAAAAGTAATATGGAACATAATATGGCAATACTCACTATTCGACCAATCAAAAAAAAAGGACTTCAATAACCATCACTCTCTGACCAATAAAATCTTTGGAAATACAGAACGTGACAACTTTCGCTTAATTCCTGGCCAATAATAAATCATCATAAATACACTACATGGCAACCATTAGTCTCTAAACCAATAAAAAAATTCAGAAAATACGCAACATGGCAACAGCTCTTTAAACCAATAAAAACGTTCGAAAACTCATGACATAGCAACCGTGTCTGCATACAACCAATGAAAACACCTGGAATTAAAGGACCTAGTAACTAGCTCTATAGCCAATGAAAACCCCCAGAAATAGACGACATGGTAACTAAAAGCTCTCTAGCCAATGAAAACACCCGGAAATAGACGACATGGTAACTAAAAGCTCTCTAGCCAATGAAAACACCCGGAAATAGACGACATGGTAACTAAAAGCTCTCTAGCCAATGAAAACCCCCAGAAATAAACGACATGGTAACTAAAAGCTCTCTAGCCAATGGAAACACCCGGAAATAGACGACATGGTAACTAAAAGCTCTCTAGCCAATGAAAACACCCGGAAATAAACGACATGGTAATCCTTCTCTCCCTCACCCTGCTTTCTCTCCCTTCTCTCTTCCTACACCCCCCCTCTGCCTTTCTCTTCTCTCCCTGTCATTGATTCTGTCTCCTCCTTCTCCTCCCTGCTCTCCCCTCCCTGGCTATCCTGTCTCGCCAAGTCATAAATATTAGAATTATCTCACAGCACAAGGCAGATGAAGGAGGAGGAGGGAGAGTATGATAGAAGGGAGGAGAGAGTATGATGAAGGAGGGGAGTGAGGGAGAGTATGATGAAGGGAGGGAGTGAGGGAGAGTATGATGAAGGGTGGGGAGGAGGGAGAGTATGAAGAAGGGAGGAGGAGGGAGAGTGATGAAGGAGAGAGAGGGAGATTATGAAGAAGGAGGGAGTGAGGGAGAGTATGAGAAAGGGAGGGGAGTGAGGGGAGTATGATGAAGGGAGGGAGTGAGGGAGAGTATGCTGAAGGAGGGAGGAGGGGAGAGTATGATGAAGGAGGGAGGAGGGAGAGAATGATGAAGGGTGGGAGTGAGGGAGAGTATGATGAAGGGAGGGAGTGAGGGAGAGTATGATGAAGGGAGGGAGTGAGGGAGAGTATGATGAAGGGAGGGAGTGAGGGAGAGTATGAAGGGAGGGAGTGAGGGAGATTATGATGAAGGGAGAAAATGCTTCGCTTCCACTTACAAATCTCATGCCTTTATAATCACTTAAATATGTATAACTAAGAATTATACCTTATAAGTAGGAATATTCATCTTATAAGTGTTAAGTAATTCCATCAATAGATGTTAACTAACTCAGTCAATAAGTGTTAAGTAACTCGGTCAATAAGTGTTAAGTAACTCGGTCAATAAGTGTTAAGTAACTCGGTCAATAAGTGTTAAGTAACTCGGTCAATAAATGTTAAGTAACTCGGTCAATAAGTGTTAAGTAACTCGGTCAATAAGTGTTAAGTAACTCGGTCAATAAGTGTTAAGTAACTCGGTCAATAAGTGTTAAGTAACTCGGTCAATAAGTGTTAAGTAACTCGGTCAATAAATGTTAAGTAACTCGGTCAATAAGTGTTAAGTAACTCGGTCAATAAGTGTTAAGTAACTCGGTTAATAAGTGTTAAGTAATTATTACACCGTATAAGTAGATAGAGTATTTAACTAAATAATTATTAACGTAATATAGTTACTTTACCTTATAAGTAGCTGTATCTTGTAAGTAATAATAATTTCTCCGACTTTTTTGTAATAAATCACCAATATAAGTAACTTTGTAACGTTATGTAAATATATAAAACTGCCCAGCAATGACGAGCATCCTTCCGCTCTCAAGAGCTGTAGTGATCTGACAAATTTTTATTCAATGGCTGTATATCTACTCCTCTCCCGCCAATATTTCAACCAATCAGTCACTGGCGAGGGAAAGTTAACCAATGACGAATTGCATTTTGAAATGTTCCCCTCGCTATTGGTTAAGATGAGTGACGTCATGAAAAAGACGATTCTGGATTGGAAAAATTAATTATATATTTAGAAAACTACCAATTATTTGTTCTATATTTATTAATTTATTAACTATAGTAAATAAATTAGCCTAAAAAAGTGATATGAAAAGAAATAAAATATTCCTTTTGTTTTGCTCACATATTAGAATCGCTAGTTTCAGAGTGACGTCATAACTCGATCTCTTAAACCTCGGTCAAAAAACGAGAAGTAGGAAGAAAAAGACATTAACAATAACATAACAAAAATGGAAAGAATATATGGTAAAAGTTTGTTAGAAATGGCGATAAAAACCGAAGAAAATATAAAAAAGAAACCTAAGCTATCCAAAAGGGAGCTACAAACCTAATATTCATATATCAAATAGCAATAATAAAGCAAAAGTAAATACTACATATTTAAAAACGAAATTATATCAAAACAAGCAAGAGAAAGTCGATTAAATAACAGAAAATATATAGGAAAAATATAACAAAAACGAACAGATGGCTTCGTTAAGTCATGGAGATAGGCGGGCTGAGAGGAGATAGACGAGAGATATCAACAACTGAGAGACAGACAGGTAATTGGCCTGGGTCCTGTCTCTTTGTCACAGGTAAATTAATTAATTTCCGGGACAGGCGAGAGACACCTATTTGTCACCAACAGATAAACGCAAGTGTCGTCCGCTCTTAATGGTATCTGGACACTTTTTCTCTACATCTATGGGGTGTGTAGTGTTAGGAACTTACCACGAATATTGTCAGCTATCATTTCTTTTATTAAAAACAGTTTATAGGAACTAATCACACTTAAAATATTTAAATAAGTTATATTTATATTTCTAATGTAATTTAATTTTTGTTGGTTGAAATAATTCATAAATTTAAAGACTTTCTTGTTCCCGTTCGTAAGAATTTCCCAACATAGTTAACTGTACGTCAACAGCTTGGAAGGTTCATGTTTGTTCTATCGTTTTAGTGCTTATATATATATATATATATATATATATATATATATATATATATATATATATATATATATATATATATATATATATAAAATCTATTTATAAGCACTGCTTATAAATAGATTTTTTTTTATTCCAACATTTCGTTTTTGAAGACTCTGCTCAAGGTTTTAAAATGTAGAATTAATGACGTCACTCTGGGACTAGCGATTCTGATATGGAAAAAACACGAGGGATATTTTTATTCATTATCTATTACTTTAATTGGCGAACTTACTTAGTAGTGTTAATAAATATATACAAATAATTGGTAGTATTTTAAATATATAATGAAATTTTATTATACAGAATCGTCTTTTTCATGACGTCACTGATCTTAACCAATAGCGAGGAGAACATTTCAAAATGCAATTCGTCATTGGTTAACTTTCCCTCGCCAGTGACTGATTGGTTGAAATATTGGCGGGAGAGGAGTAGATATACAGCCATTGAATAAAAATTTGTCAGATCACTACAGCTCTTGGGAGAGGAAGGATGCTCGTCATTGCTGGGCAGTTTTATATATTTACATAACGTCACAAAGTTACTTATATTGGTGATTTATTACAAAAAAGTCGGAGAAATTATTATTACTTACAAGATACAGCTACTTATAAGGTAAAGTAACTATATTACGTTGATAATTATTTAGTTAAATACTCTATCTACTTATGCGGTCTAATAATTACTTAACACTTATTAACCGTGTTACTTAACACTTATTAAAGGAGTTACTTAACGCTTATTGATGGAGTTACTTAACACTTATTAAAGGAGTTACTTAACGCTTATTGATGGAGTTACTTAACACTTATTAAAGGAGTTACTTAACACTTATTGACCGAATTACTTAAACTTTGATGGTCTGAGGCTTTGTGTTGGTAAGTATGTTTTGTATGTCTGTCTTTTAAGTGTGTTTGTAAGTATTTGGTAAGTGTTTATAAGTATATTTTGGTAAGTGTGTTGGGCAGTTTTTGTAAGTGTGTTTGGTAGTTTTTATAAGTACGTTTGGTAAGTGTGTTTTGTAAGTATGTTTGATAAGAATTTTACCGAACTAAAATTTACTTAAAAGCGAAGAAAAATATTTGGTAATGAGCTACTGTGACGTCATCAGCGGCTAACATTACTAAGAGTCGTTGGTTCTATCCCGGGGGTGCCCATGGTCCACCCAGGTGTAAATGGGTGCCTGACGTTACAGTTGAGGAAGTGAAGGTGTTTGAGTACAGTGTCTTGGAGAATTTATATAGCACGTATACTTGGGCATGGTGGAGCATAGCAAGGCATAATGGAGTATAGTGTGATAGTGGAGCATAGTGAGATAGTGGAGCATAGTGAGATAGTGGAGCATAGTGAGATAGTGGAGCATAGTGAGATAGTGGAGTATAGTGAGATAGTGGAGCATAGTGAGATAGTGGAGCATAGTGAGATAGTGAAGTATAGTGAGATAGTGGAGCATAGTGAGATAGTGGAGCATAGCGAGGCACAGTGGAGCATAGCGAGGCACAGTGGAACAAAATGAGAGACAGTGGAGCATAGCAAGGCATAATGAGTCAGTGGAGTAAAACGGCATAGCGAGGCATAACAGCATAGTGAAGCATAACGGCGTTGTGAGGTATGGAGCATAGCAAGGCATGTAGAGCATAACAAGGCATAGTGAGGCATAGCGTGTCACAGATCACGTCACTTCCTGGTTAAAACAGCAGGTAATATTTTTAACCATTAATTACAGGTGTGTAGAAGAGCTCTGAGAATACAGGTACCCGGTCCATATTACACTATTTTCTGTTGTATTCTTGTATTTTCTGTTGTATTATCGTCTTATTTCTGGTGTATTCTTGTATTCCTGTTGTATTATCGTCTTATTTGTGTTGTATTCTTGAAGTTTTGTTGTAATGTTTTAAATATAATTTGCACTATCTCTCAGGCTTTCATTCTCTGTCTGTCTCAAGCTCTCATTCTCTCCCTCTCTCTCACACACGCTCTCTCTCACGCTCTAAATATCTTACTATCTCTCGCTCTCTCTCTCTCTCTCTCTCACTATCTCTAACTCTCTGTCACGAAGGTATAAGGATTTTTTATAATGACTTATTTCTTCTTTCGCTTCTGTACTGACTTTCAAACGCCTGGCGAACGCTTCTCCTGGGTTGACGTAAAGAATGTCTGTTATTTTTCGCCAGTGGAGGAGAAAGAGAGAGAGAGAGAGACGTTGTAAATCACTGCAGTGAATTAATTTATGGGTTTGTTTTGTTTTCATTCGTGTGTATGTATGGTATTTATGTGCGTATGTATGTATTTATGTGTGTGTATGTATTTATGTATATGTATGTATTAATGTGTGTATGTATGTATTTATGTGTATGTACAGGAGGTATATGTATGATGAATGTGATGTATGCATGTATGTATGTATTTGTGTTACAGTAGATGTGTGCATATGTACGTGTGTGTGTGTTTGTATACAGACTTGCAGTACATACCCACGTGACTGTATGCACGTACGCACTTACATATTAATGAAGACTACATCGTGTACACATCCGGGTACACCTTTATACGTTCATGAATGTCCCAGAGTATACATGTGCGTATGAGTGAACGACCTTGACCGTATATGTACGTGTGGAATGGAGGGGGGGGGGTTGTGTACAAGTATATGCACTCATGATCGTTTTAGAGTATATATGTGTTGTCTGTGTACACTCATGACCGTTTGTATTTATGGGAGGAAAGTAGGGGTGTTTCTGTGTACATTGATAGTCGTTCCAGAATGTACATGTGCGTGTATGTACGCACATGATCGAGTATGTGCACTAGGGTAGGTGTGTATCCATGTATGTCCTTGACCGTGTGTGTGTGTGAGAGGGGGGCGGGGGGTGCGTGTCCATGCGGTGTATTAACTCCACGCATGACCCACCGAGGGGGTGTGACCTCCCTCCACCGCAGTCCGCTAATGACTGCCGGGAGAGAGGGGGAGGAGCCAGACAGGGGAGGAGGGCGGAGCTAGCGTGTCAAGCGTCAATGCCGGATGACCTTGAGCTTATAACAGCCTTCTGGGTCATAAATGAGGAGGCAGGAGGGGTGAGAGAGGAGGAGGAGAGGGGGGTAAGGAGGTGGGGTAGTCAAATACTTTTACTGTCATGCACGACTTAACACTATTTTTCTGCGATGTCTTGGATATTGGCGCGGTATGATAAGTTAGGCTGGGGGTGAAGGGAGGGCAGGTATCACTCTTACGTCTGGCAGTCAGGTGTGTCGCGACAGGAGGGACAGTGAGTGTTGCCAATGCCTGAGTCAACCATTCACGATGAAAAAACGAGAGAAAAAAATAGAGAAACAAAGAGAGCCAAAAAGATAGAGAGTAAAATAGAGAGAGTAAAACATACATAGAAGGAGAGAGAGTGGAACAGAGAGAGAGAGAGAGAGAGATTTATGAGCCAAATTTGCTTTTATCAGTAGCAGCCGCACCACCCACGCCTGGTGATGATTATAGTACAGACTGGGAAATACTACTGGCGGTAATTATAGGGTATTCTGACCCATAATCTACTGCCTATCACCGGTATTTGGCAATTATATGGCGGCCGGGTTTATTATCTGCGGTTATACAATACAATACTTTCTGTTCTTTATTTTTTAGCCTTGTTTATCGCAATTGTGAGTCGTTATTCGCGGATATGACACAGACATACACAGAATGATACACACAGATTGGTACACACAGAGTGGTACACAGACAGAATGGTACACACAGAATGGTACACACAGAGTGGTGCACAGACAGAATGGTACACACAGAGAGTGGTACACACAGAATGGTACACACAGAGAGTGGTACACAGACAGAATGGTACACACAGAATGGTACACAAAGATAATGATACACACACACACACAGGGACTGGTACACTCACAGAGAATTGTACCTACACACACACACACATACAGCTGCATGTGTAGTATGTTTGTGTGTATGTTTTGGCATAAATGCTTATATAAATGTCTACATATGACTTTGTCTTATTTGTGTGTTTGTGAGAGTAGCAATTAGTGATGAATAATTAAGTCCCTTGCTACTAGTGTGTGTGTGTGTGTGTGCATGTGTGTGTGTTTGATTGGCTGGTTCATTTCAAGTATTTTTTATTTATTTTTTATAATCAGTAATTTTCATGTCACTATTATTATTATTATTAATATTATTATTACTATTATTATTATTATTATTATTATTAATATTATTGTTATTATTATCTCTTGCCTGTATTCAACCCAGCTCATTGACGTCATTTGTTTACACGATGCCGTGAGCAGCGGCAGGGAGGTGAGGGAGATGGTGTATAAAACAGACCCACTCCACTAGTCTATATATCCCTACGTAATAAATATTAAGCCTCTATAAATAACCAAATGACGTCAGAGGGGCGGTATATGACCATAGTTAACTCATTTAACGTGAGAGTTGAGTAATTAAATAGAATAATGTGTTAGTTATTGTTTGGGTTTGTGACGTCACGGAGAGTTAATCTTGCATTGCCTATGAGATCGATAGTCCTCAGCCTCGAGTTATTTTTATTTCTTATTTTTTTCTCTAATTAATTCCGGGTTGTTTAGTGATAGCGATTAATTATAGACCTTAAGAGTTTTATATTTAATCTCATCGATAATATAAATCGATCTTAATGGAGAATTTATATTTATTGAGTGTTTATATGTATATCTATGTATGCATCTTTATATACATACACATTAATTCATATACATTTTTACGTAGAATGTATAGGTAAATATATATAAATTATCATAATGTATATATAAAAAATACGTAGATACATTAATCTAGTTGGCAGTCACCACAAGAAGTCTACGGTATTCTCCCACCACATTTGACTACATCTACCGCTAACCCCAACTAGTGAAGACGTGAAAACTTTACCTGTAGATGTTAGATTAAAAAGTAGTTTGTAGTAGATATTGGTAGTTATAAACGTAGGTAGATATAAAAGTAGGTTTTATGTAGATTCCACTAGGGGGGAAAATAGTGTGGAAGTAGATTTATAAGTAGTTAAGTAGAATTTAAATAAACGTGTAGGTAGATGGACTATTGATTTGACCTACTTGTGTGAGAGATAGATAGCCTGGATAATCTATATATACAGCCACCCACAACCAAGCTATCCACCCACCTTCGCCCACTACCTACCGCCCACCACCCTGCCGCTCACCACCACCCTGCTTACCCACCACCGCCCACCACCCACGAGTCGACTCAACACAGTGTAATTCAGGTCTGAGAGTCACTGATACCAACAGCTTCTAGCACGACACCCCATAATTCAATAATATCTTCCCCCTTATTTTCCCCTTTTCTACACATTCTATATATTTTCCCCTATAGCCTATATCATATAACAACCGCCTGTATGAATTAAATACCGATATAGATATTTTCAGGCTGTTAGGTTAGGAAATAATGGTGAAGTAGTCAAGGCGCAGAGTTTGTTTACCTCGTTGTCATGGTAACGTGAGCGGCGCGGCAGCCATGTTGTTTTTCACTATGCGAACGGCTTCTGTTGTCTAGTTTTAATTTTTATCAATTCTCCTTCATATTTCACTTATTACTCTCCTCTGGGTATTGTTTATGGGTATTTATCTTGGGTATTTTCGCTATAGATGTTATAACTGAGGGTATACGAGGTTAAGGTAGGGTTTATATACGGGACTTCTGGAAAATTAAGTATATATTTTTTTTTAATTATTATTATTTATTGCTTTTCACTGACATCTTTATTTCTATTTGTCTAATATCGGTATTTATTGTTCATTTGGGTATTTTTTTTAGGATGTTTACCCCCAAGGATGAGTATTAGGATATTAGTGAGAAAATATTGCTAGCTATTATTATTATTACTGTTATTATTATTATTATTTCATTCAATTCTCGTTAATTATTCCTTATTTCCTGTTTCTTATCTTTATTATATGTTGTTTCTATACGAATATTTATTTATTTTTTCAATAATTTAAGATACGAGCTTGAAATAAGGCCATTCAGAATTTAATATTAGCATTGTGTATTTTTTCCCCTGACAATATCTCTTATTTCCCTATTTTGTGTTACTATAATTGGTTGTCTTTGGGTATTTCTCACAATTCCAGGTATTTTAGGAATTAGAATTAGGTTATTTGTTGGTATTTATGAGGAATTATGTGGTATTTTCGCTTTACTTATAAGAGATTGTGAATGATATGGACGTAAGGTATTTATTTTTGGGTAATTACTGAATGCGGTCAATTATTATTATTATTATTATTATTATTATTATTATTATTATTACTGTTATTTTTATTATTATTATTATTGTGGGCGTGGTCAAGGCTTTGTCAGGTAGTGTGATAATTAAGATTACCTGTGTGAGGGAGGAAAGAGAGAGAGGGGAACGGAATTCTCCCCCACTCTTCCTTCCCTCTCCCCTTCCTCCTCTCTCCCTTCCCCCTCCCCTTTCCTCCCCTCCTCCCCTCCCTACACCCCTCTCCCCACCCTTTACCCTTCCTCTCTCCCCCTTCTCCCCTCCCCTCTCCCCCCTCTCCCCTCTGACCTCATTAAATCACCTGACTTTACCTGTTGTCCTCCCTTGTTTTCTTACCTACGCTCTCCTCCCCACCCCACCTCCACCCCACCTCCTCCCTACCACTCTTCCTCCCCTCACACGAACTAAATTAACCTTTGAACATCTGTCCCTCACGTCTTACCTCCCCACTCCTTACCTCCCCATCTTCCTTATCTCAATAATTCCCCTTCCCACTCCCCTCAACTCTCCTCTCCCCACTCCATTCCTCCCATTCCCGATCTTCCCCTCACCTCTCTCCTCCCTACTTCTTCCCCCATCCTCCCCTCACCTCTCTCCTCACCTCCCCAACTCCCTATTCCACTAAATAAAGACCTTAAATCAGGGTCATGAATACTGTTAAGGTCTAAATTCCCCTAAGATCTTGGTAGATTATAACCCTTAAACACAAAAGACCCTCACAACCCCTACACATCAGGGGGCAAGAAAGTGTTTATCCTCGAGTGTATGATTTTTACGTAGAAAATCTCTCCCAAATTCATTAAATTCTCATCCAAATAGACCCTTATCGCTCAACCTCATTCGGTGTCAAGAAAATGCTATCCCTCGAGTATTTAATCCATTAGGTCGAAATTCCCCCCCAAATCCATTAAATTCTTGTCCAAATATACCTTTATCAACCAACCTCATTTATGGACAAAAAAGTGTTATCCCCCGAGTAAATTTTTAGGTCGACATTCCCATAATCTTTGGTTCATATTTTCGACCTTAAGGACACCATCCATACGTCTCTAGCCCCTTTTAGAGCCGTCGGGGCAAGAGAGTGTTATCCTACAGGTGTGGTCGTGGGGGGGGGACACACCTGGGGAAGTTAATTAGTTGATTATATTTGTTGTTAGTTCCCTTAGTGTTGTTGTTGTTTATTGTTGTTATTGTTTTTGTTATTGTTATTATAATATTTTTTTTATTGCTATTAAAGTATTAAAGTAAACTTACAAGTCTGGTGTATGAAGTATAAGTCAGTATAGTTTAGTGAATGTGGGAATTGTATGGTGTATGTATGTGTGTGTGTGTGTGTGTGTGTGTGTGTGTGTGTGTGTGTGTGTGTGTACTTATACGTCTTGAATACATGTTCAACCTTCTCTCTCTCCCCCTTCCTCCTCCTCCTCCTTACCCCTCCCCTTCCTCCCCGTCACCGCACACAAGTAAACAAGGTCCTTAACACAGCACAAAAACAGGATAATTGTGTACTTATTGCTTTGTTCCTTCTCCAACACGTCGTTGAGGGGGGTAAGGAGGGGGTGTGGCAGGGGGTGTGGAGTGTGGGAGGGTGTGGGTGTGGAGGGAGTGTGTGGGTAGTAGGAGGGAAGGAGGGAGTGTGGGTAGTAAGGAGGGAGTGTGGGTAGTAAGGAGGGAGTGTGGGTAGTAAGGAGGGAGTGTGGGAAATAAGGAGGGAGTGTGGGTAGTAAGGAGGGAGTGTGGGTAGTAAGGAGGGGGTGTGGGTAGTAAGGAGAGGGTGTGGGAGGCAGGTAAGAAGACTCAGAGATATGTGGTCAGGTGATCGCAATAAACAGGTAGTCACTTAACAAGGTCATCCGTGCTTAACGGGGCCCCGACGCTTCAACAACAATTACTTCCAGCACACATATACTCTCTCTCTCTCTCTCTCTCTCTCTCTCTCTCTCTCTCTCTCTCTCTCTCTCTCTCTCTCTTTCTGTCTGCCTCTCTCGATATGGTTCTAAAATTATTGATATTAAGTAGTAGTAATAGTAGTAGTAGTAGTCGTAATAGTCCCAACCAAAATCACCACCACTACTACCACCACCACTACTACCACCATCACAACAACTACACACACTACCACCACTACCACCACTACTACCACTACTACCTAGCACCAGCACAAGTGTTCACGCTGGCTGAAACACCTGTTAACACACCTGCAGGACGAGGCTCTGCATACATTATTTGTGTACAGGTGTGTGTGTGTACGTGAATATGTTAATTTGTGTATGTGTGTGTGTGTGTGTGTAAATATGTTAATTTGTGTATGTGTGTGTGTGTGTGTGTGAATATGTTAATTTGTGTATGTGTGTATGTGTGTGTGTGTAAATATGTTAATTTGTGTGTGTGAATATGTTAATTTGTGTATGTGTGTGTATGTGTGTAAATATGTTAATTTGTGTGCGTGTGTGTGTGAATATGTTAATTTGTGTATGTGTTTTATATAATGTGAATTTTTGTGATTTGTTTATGTGTAATGGTCGTGGTGGTTGTGGTGATGGTGGTAGTAGTTGTGGTGATGGTGGTAGTGGTTGTGGTGATGGTAGTAGTGGTGATAGTATGTGTAGTTGTGGTGGTGGTGATGGTGGTAGTGATTGTAGTAGTGTTTTTTTTACCACCACTACTACTACCACCACAACTACCACCACTACTACCACCACTACTACCACCACCACTACTACCACCACTACTACCACCACCACTACTACCACCACTACCACCACCACTACTACCACCACTACTACCACCACCACTACTACCACCACTACTACCACCACTACTACCACAGTTTCCTCATCTCATTCCCTGGAGGTAAACCTGAATGTTTTACACAATATTCCTGGGAGCACACTTAACGACCTCTGACCTTTCCTGACCTGCCAAGAACAGCTGTAACCACCCTAAGGAAGCTATCAGACACAGTTCAGTCAGGTGTTATCTGCTGAAGGTTTATCTTAGCTTTCTGAATCTCATGAAAGCTATGAAAAGCAGCTAAGTCTTGTGTTGTAGTTATGGGTTAATATATAGCTTGTTTGACCCCTGAAACGCCATCTCTATCTCTCTCACTCTTTTCCAATCTCTCTCTCTCTCTCTCTCTCTCTCTCTCTCTCTCTCTCTCTCTCTCTCTCTCTCTCTCTCTCTCTCTCTCCTTCTCCCTCTCTTTCTCGCGCTCTTTCTATCTCTCTTTCTCGCGCTCTTTCTATCTCTCTTTCTCTCTTCCTTTCCTGGTATTGACAGTTCGTGTGCTTCCTGCCTCTAGGGAATGAGCATGTGTGTGTGTGGGGTTCACCTTTGACCTTCCACACCCCGCTGTCACCATGTTTCTACCGGGTATTATACAGAGACCCTTACACAAACACACTTTCATGACCTTGCGTGAGTTTGACCTTTGACCTTTCCCGTTTTCTCTCGTTTCCGGTGACTTGTTATAACCTTGGGAGAGGATTGAAATTTGACCTTTCCTCATTTTCTTTGTTGTTTCGCCGTGACATCAGAAGACAAGTGAGAATCCATCTTTGTTTCGTAGTTTAAGTGAGTCAGTTAGATACGTTCTCACATCACCAGTTAGGAGGAAAATTTAACTTAGGAACCCTTGAGAATCCATCTTTGTGTGGTAGCTTTAGTGAGTCAGTTAGATACGTTCTCACATCACCAGTTAGGAGGAAAATTTAACTTAGGAACCCTTGAGAATCCATCTTTGTGTGGTAGCTTAAGTGAGTCAGTTAGATACGTTCTCACATCACCAGTTAGGAGGAAAATTTAACTTAGGAACCCTTGAGAATCCATCTTTGTGTGGTAGCTTAAGTGAGTCAGTTAGATACGTTCTCACATCACCAGTTAGGAGGAAAATTTAACTTAGGAACCCTTGAGAATCCATCTTTGTGTGGTAGCTTTAGTGAACTCTGCTAAGGTGAAAATCTATCTTAAGAATCTTTTAGAGTTCGGGGTTAGAATTTTCCCTACTTCGCGCGCCCAAAATCGCCTCGCCTCGTCAGCAACAAAAGCATCATTGGTGAGAATTTGGCGCGAAGGTTAAAAAAAAAAAGTCATCCTAACTCCTGATTGGTCGACTCAGCTACCACTAGCATGTAGGAATAAGGGTGGAGGAAGACTCAGCCAATCAGCTATTTTGTCAGAATTTTATATATAGTTAATACTGGTTTGGAAATGACGTAAATATACCCAGAATTTTTTTTTGCATAGATTAACTTCAGGCTTCGTAAATTCTGAGTTTTGAATACAGAATTTGTTGTTATTTCTGACTCCAATAATGTTAATTTGTTTATCTTAAGAGTTATTCCAGTAATCAATGTCCAAGAGAAAGAAAATACTGGAACCTTCATCTTACCTTCGTTGACGACCAGAATTTAATCCGAAATAACATCGGGATTCTAAAAAAAAAAAACCACACATCTCTTATGACGGAAATTCTAAGCGAACTGTTTGTTTACCATGACGTCAGGGCTGATCCTGTAAACATGGCTGCCGCTGCTTACAATAATTAAAACCCAGATATTTATTTCCCTCATTTCTACAAACTTTCTCAAAATAAAATAAATAACGAGATTAACAATTAAATTAACATTAAACTCATGATATTATTTTGGGATTTTTTTTTATAATTATGGAAAAATAATTAATTAAAAGACTCGTTGGTAACTGGTTGAGGGAGTGGTGGGCGTGGCCTGGTCTCCATTCCCGCCAATTTCTCAGGTTCCCGCCAAGATGAGATACGACCCTGGTGTATGGTAAGATGACCTGGTGTATGGTATGACCTGGTGTATGGTACGACCTGGTATGGTAATGACCTGGTGTGGTATGACCTGGTGTATGGTACGACCTCAGTGTGGTAATGACCCTGTATGGTACAGACCTGGTGTATGGTACGACCTGGTGTACTGTACTGCCTGGTGTGGGTACGACCTGGTGTATGGTATGACTAGTACTGTATCGTTGGTAGGGCATGACCTGGTGTAGGATACGACTTGGTGTGTGGTAGGACCTAGTATACGGTACTGCCTGGTGTAGGGTACGACTTGGTGTGTGGTACGAACCTAGTATACGGTACGACCTGGTGTATGGTACGACCTGGTGTACGATACGACTTGGTGTGTGGTACGACCTAGTATACGGTACGACCTGGTGTATGGTACGACCTGATGATATTTGAGAGAGGCTCCTCCTTTTCCTCCTTTTCCACCTTCTTCCTCCTCCTCCTCCTGTTCATTCTGTCCCTTCCTCCTCTTCTTCCTCCTTCTCCTCCTCTTAAACCACTGGACATATTAAACCCTGGACAAAATATATCCTCACCTATCTACGGTCAAATTGGACATAACTACAAACCCAACCGTACGACACTTCTAACCCCTGGACAATTTTAAAACCCCTTGGACAAAATAAACCCCCTGGACAAAACCCCCTGGACAGTTTAACCCCAAGGCAGTTTTAGGCATCCTAGTTCAACCCTTAAGTACCAATTGGTCCAGTATTGGGTAGTTAAAGTGGTGAAATTGGACGGAATTACGATCCTACGTCTGGCAGCCTCGTGGGGGGGGGGGAGAGATCGGTCGGGGATTCCCCTTAAGGGTCGTGGAGTTGCCAGGTAGATATATTCAGGGGGGAATTTTGTGCCGTTCATTACGATAATATGGTGAGGTGAGGGGGAGATAATTTCTCTCTCTCTCTCTCTGTCTCTAGCTATTTATCTCTATCTCTCTCTCTCTCTCTCTCTCTATCGTTCTGTCTATATCTCTTTTTATCTGTCTGCCCTCTCTCTCTCTCTCTCTCTCTCTCCACCTGCCTACGTAAACATATGGGTATCATGTTCAGTGACGTCACCAGGTAGATAAAGGTGTATAAGTATTTGTAAGATCATGTTAGTGTGTTGTGGTCTGTCTGTCTGTCTCCCTGTCTGTCTGTCTGTCTCCCTGTCTGTCTGTCTGACTCGGGTGTCTTTGTCTTAATCTCTGTAAATTTAGCTCTCTGCCAATCAAACTATCTATCTATCTATCTATCTATCTATCTATCTATCTATCTACCAATCAAACTATCTATCTATCTATCTATCTATCTATCTACCAATCAAACTATCTATCTATCTATCTATCTATCTCTCTATCTATCTATCTACCAATCAAACTATCTATCTATCTATCTATCTATCTATCTATCTATCTATCTATCTATCTATCTATCAATTTATCTATGTTCCCCCTTCAACAGGTGTGGTTTAACATGTTATTGTCGTTACTATAGTAATAACGGTTCAATATTCCCTGGACAGTGCTGCCTTGATGGATGGATGGATGGATAGATGGATAGATTGATTGGTAGATAGATAGAGAGAGAGAGAGAGAGAGAGAGAGAGATAGCTTTATTGGTAGAGAAAGAGAGAGAGAGAGAGAGAGAGCCGGAGCGTAGACCAGTGCTGTTAATATACATGTGTGGGTGTGTTGTCAAGGTAGTGGGAGAGAGGGAAGGAAGGAAGGGAAGGATAGTGAGAGGGAAGGAAGGAAGGGAAGGATAGTGAGAGGGAAGGAGGAAGAGAGTGTGTGAGAGAGGAAAAGACAGACAGAAAGAGAGATTACCCAAAGAGCCACACAGACAGAAAGTTAGAAAGAACACAAACAAAAACAGACTAAAAACATTTATAAAACACCCCGATCAAAACACCTAAACAAACACACACACCAAGACGTAAACAAGTCCAGGTGTGAGAGGGAGACAATATGGCGCCGTTTCTCTCCTATGACTTCACCCAACTCAGGTACACACAACAGAAACCTTACCTTTACTTCTCAATAATAACCACATTCTTATTTCTCAAATTTTATACCATAATTTTTAAGGGATATTTTCATATAGTAATAATAGTAATAATGATGATGATAATAATAATAGTAATAGAAATAATGATAATAATAATAATAATGATAATAATATAATAGTAATGATAACAACAACAAAATAAGGTGTTGTTACCAGATAATTTACATATGTTTTCCCAAAACCTTTTTACATAATTTGCCGCCAAAATACACTTTGATGTGGCTACGAAAACATGTGCTAGGGTGTTTGTCTTATCCAGCACTTCCCGCTCTCTAGGAATTCCCATTATTTAGGAATTCCCACTAGCAATTTCGGCTAAATACTTCGTGACAATAATAGCAGGCTACGCTCTCTAGGAATTCCCACCCTCTTGTAGACATTCCCACTAGCAGTTTTCGCTATCTAGGAATTCCCACCCTCTTGTAGACATTCCCACTAGCAGTTTTCGCTATCTAGGAATTCCCATTATTTAGGAATTCTCAGTATCTAGGAATTTCCATTATTTAGGAATTCTCACTATCTAGACATTCCCACTATCTATTAATTCCCATCATCTAGGCATTCCCACTTGTAGTTTCAGCCATCTAGCGGTTTCAGTCATCTAGCGGTTTCAGCCACCTAGCAGTTTCCGCTATATACCAGGCGATAATAATAGCAACTAGCGCTATAAGAGTAGTATATACGCACACCTCCTGGCCCTGACATTTCTATAAAGTTCCTCTGTGTTTACAAATGTCATAGTATGTCCAGTGAATGTTGGAGTGTTGATGTTGATGTTGATGTTGATCTCTCTCTCTCTCTCTCTTTTCTCTCGTAATTATCTTTTTCTCTCATTTGTGGTTTATCATTCTGTCTCCTCTGTCTCTCTCTCTCTGCCTGGGAGATAACAGGTGTGGGGGGACAACAGGTGTGAGGATGACGTAACCAAAGGATTGGTTTACCTGGCCAAAACACCTGTGAGGGAACAGCTGTTTTATGTTTACTGTTGTTGTTTTGTGTGTCTGTCTGTGTGTCTGTGTGTATGTGTGTGTGTGTGTGTGAAAAACCTGTTTGTTATTGGACAGACAGACAGACAGACATATTTACCACGAAAATTACTTCATCTTCTTCATATTTCAAGCTAATTTACTTCAGCCATTTCTTCATAATATAATCTTTACAAAATACTTGTTTGTTTACATGGTGACGTCACGCCTGTCATATCAGCTGATAAGTGTAAACATCATCTCTTGTTTATGTTTTGATAATGTAGTGATTTAAAATCCCTGTTTGTTTACACAGTGACGTCACGCATCAGCTGGTAGTAGTAGTAAACATTAACTCATTATTTGGGCGCGTAAATTTGAGTTGAATTAAGCTTTGTTTACACTATGACGTCACGAGTAGTACAGCTGAGGTATGTAAACAATAGCAGGTTATTAACTGTTATCTTACGTTTGTTGTTTAATGAGTTCAACCTCGTTCTGTTTACACTGTGACGTCACGCACGACTCATCAGCTGATCTATGTAAACATTGGTGTAATCTCTGAGGTAATTTATGAATGATCTTCGTGTGTTGAATAAAAGAGCGATGTGACTTATTTGTGTGAACGTAATGAGTATAGAAATGTATTAGGTATGTATGAATAAGCTCGTTTGTAAGTGTGTACAGTCCCCTTCACTTGTGTGTTTACAGGGGCTCGTCAGGTTTGGTGCAGTGTGGCAGATGTGTGTTTGTTTACATTCGACAGAAGGAAACTGATAAAAGTAAACACACTATGGAATAAAATTAAAACAACATTAAACAAATATCTCAGAGATAATGATTTATGGAATGCTTATATGACGAGCCCCTGTAAACACACTAGTGAAGGGGACTGTACCTATGATATATGACGAGCCCCTGTAAGCACACTAGTGAAGGGGACTGTACCTATGCTATATGACGAGCCCCTGTAAACACACTAGTGAAGGGGACTGTACCTATGCTATATGACGAGCCCCTGTAAACACACTAGTGAAGGGGACTGTACCTATATGACGAGCCCCAAACACACACAGTGAAGGGACTGTACCTTGATATATGACTATCAAACACTAGTGAAGGACTGTACCATGATATATGACGAGCCTGTAAGCACACTACTGAAGGACTGTACCTATGCTATATGACGAGCCCTGTAAACACACTAGTGAAGGGGACTGTACCTATGATATATGACAGCCCTGTTAACACTAGTGAAGGGACTGTACCTATGCTATATGACGAGCCCCTAAACACACTAGTGAAGGGACTGTACCTATGCTATATGACGACCCTGTAAACACACTGAAGGGACTACCTATGCTATATGACGACCCCTGTAAGCGCACTAGTGAAGGACTGTACCTATGATATATGACGAGCCCCTGTAAACACACTAGTGAAGGACTGCACCATGCTATATGACGAGCCCCTGTAAACACACTAGTGAAGGACTGTACCTATGCTATATGACGAGCCCTGTAAACACACTAGTGAAGGACTGTACCTATGCTATATGACGAGCCCTGTAAATACACTAGTGAAGGACTGTACCTATGCTATATGACGAGCCCCTGTAAACACACTATAAGAAGGACTGTACCTATGCTATGACGACCCCCTGTAAGCCACTAGTGAAGGGACTGTACCTATGATATATGACGAGCCCTGTAAGCGCACTAGTGAAGGACTGTACCTATGATATATGACGAGCCCCTGTAAAGACTCAGTGAAGGGACTGTACCTGATATATGACGAGCCCCTGTAAGCGCACTAGTGAAGGACTGTACCTATGCTATATGACGAGCCCCTGTGACTAGTGAAGGACTGTACCTATGATAGACGAGCCCTGTAAGCGCACTTGTGAAGGACTGTACCTATGATATATGACGAGCCCCTGTAAGCATCAGTGAAGGACTGTACCTATGATATATGACGAGCCCCTGTAAACACACTAGTGAAGGGGACTGTACCTATGCTATATGACGAGCCCCTGTAAACACACTAGTGAAGGGGACTGTACCTATGCTATATGACGAGCCCCTGTAAGCGCACTAGTGAAGGGGACTGTACAATATATGTGCGCGTGTATGCGTGTGTACGTAATCACACTCACCTACATAATTTACATAATCCTACCTGTAAATAAAGCATATCGACCACTAAAACCCCACCTGGAAATAAGACATGCAGACACACCCATTGGCCGGCTCCAGTCACGAAATTCCTCCCCCTCCCTCCCCTACCCCACCCACCCCAAGAAACGGCCACATTCCAGCACCTTGGAGGACAGGTGAGCTATATATGAGAGATGGGCTAAATGCGTCTTCCCGCAGCCTGGCGTGAGGTGTAGCGGTCAATATCCTTGGACTGTGTGTGTCAATAAATGATTACCTGCCTTGTTTTGTCTCCTGAAGGTTAGCTGCAGTGTGAGGGTGGGGGAGGAAGTGTGTGTTGGGTGGGGGTGGGGGTGGGGGAGGATGTGTGGGGGTGGGGGAATGTGAGGGTAGGGTAGTGTGTGTGTGTGGGGAGGGGGGGTAAGGGGAAGTGTGTGTATGGGGAATATGTGTGTGTGCGTGTTTAGGTAATGGGTGTACTGTATAGGTATTGATATGTGTGTGCGTGTGTATGTGTGTGTATTTAGGAATGTATGTAAAGGTACGAGTATATATGTGTGTGTATGTATATATATGTGTGTGTGTTATGTATGCATATGTGTATATAAGCATACACACCTCAAATTACCTGTAGACTCGTGTAAATTATTCCTCACTCTACCTGTATTTCAAAACACATCTACCTGTAATCTACCTCTCGACTAATTAACTACACCTATAATTAGTAGCGTGTCTCATTAACTAGCTGACCTGTCATTAGACGATTCTGTAAACCCTAGTTAGTGTTTGTTAGTCAACTGTTAGCAATGTTGTTAGAGATACTGATTAGTGTTAGTGGTTGTTAGAGGGTTGTTAATGACTTTGAGGTTTGTTAATGGTTGTTAGACGCTTGTTAGTGACTGTTGATGCTCTTGTTAGACAATCTACCTCTCCTAACAGCTATAAATGCTTGTTAGACATTGTTAGACGCTTGTTAGTGACGGTTAGATGCTCTTGTTAGACAATCTACCTCTCCTAACAGCTATAAATGCTTGTTAGACATTGTTAGACGCTTGTTAGTGACGGTTAGATGCTCTTGTTAGACAATCTACCTCTCCTAACAGCTATAAATGCTTGTTAGACATTGTTAGACGCTTGTTAGTGACGGTTAGATGCTCTTGTTAGACAATCTACCTCTCCTAACAGCTATAAATGCTTGTTAGACATCGTTAGACGCTTGTTAGTGACTGTTGATGCTCTTGTTAGACAATCTACCTCTCCTAACAGCTATAAATGCTTGTTAGACATTGTTAGACGCTTGTTAGTGACGGTTAGATGCTCTTGTTAGACAATCTACCTCTCCTACCAGCTATAAATGCTTGTTAGACATTGTTAGACGCTTGTTAGATTGCAAGGTTGTTAGATAGATAGATAGACAGATAGAAAGAATTATAATATTAAAATTAATAGGGCAATATTGTATGATAGATAGATGGATATATAGACAGGTCGATAGATAGATAAACAGGTAGATAGACACACGTACCTGTGGAGGAAGCGAGGCTGGCCACGGTGAGAATAACCAGCGCAAGACCGACCATCGTTACCTACACCGGGAGTCCTACGTCAGATATCCTTCTCGAGTAAAAAAAAAAATTGCGTCCTTCAGGTCACTTAGTATCCTGCATCCTGGCCTTCTTGGAGTCCTTTTATGTCCTACACACCGATACACAGGTCTAGGAGAGGTGTAGGATCTTAGTATGTCTGTTTGTCTGTCTGGTTGGATTTTCACAGTGAACAGTTGTCAAAAATATCTCATCTTGTTGTTCTTCTATGGATGGTTTTTCTTCCTCTTCTTCCTTGTGTCTTGTTTATCAACTGTGTTTATTTCTACGTCTCTTCATCACTGTTGTTTTGGTTTATATTTTGGAATTTATTGGGGGGTTTGTTTACACTTTATAAACGCTCGTGGTTATATATCCTTCTTCCTCCACGACACCAGGGACTTATTTGGCCTTGTTTTGGGCTTAAGTCCTGGGGAGAGGGGAGAGGAGAGAGTGAGTGAGAGCGTTGGGAGAGTTGTGGAGGGGTGGTGGACGGGTCGGCGTGAACCTAGACCTACGGGGGCCAGCACAACACTGGCTCTGGCGGTGCATGTGGAGCCGAGTTTATTGATCAACTGAGGGACTACGCATGCGCACACCGGTCGCTACACAGGTGCTCTATCAAACATCAACTAAACATCCCCCCCTCCCCCTCTCTCCTTACCCCTCCATCCCTCCTCTACCTGTCAACATCATTACCATCATCTATTACCGTCAACAGGTAGAATTAGACGGGGTTTGAAAGTAATTCTTAGGGGGTTATTGAGTCGCATCCAGAGGGTCGAGTTTAGATGCACCCTGTCGCATCAAGGACGGTGTAGCCTCGTATCAGGCGAGATCTGAAGCAAGAACACCTGCGCGCTAACACCTGTCTATTATCCCACAGCTACACAACGAAAGGGATGATAGCGTGAGAAGGAATAGAGACAGACAGACGGATAGACGGATAGGAGATAGTGAGGGGAGAGGGATGGTTGTTGTGGGGGGGAGAGGGAGGGAGGTTGCGTAGACGTGTACAGCCGGACGCCAGTGGAGACCTTCCTTGACGCCCACACACACACACACACACACACACACACACACACACACAGCCTGGGAACAGATGGAGGAGGATGAAAGGAGGGTGGAATAAGAGGGAATGGGGGAAGGAAGGGAATGAAGGATGGAAGGAAGAAAGGAGGGAGAGGAAACAGGTAAGGAGGATGGAGGGAATGAAGGAATTTTTATCAAGCGAGGGAGGGAGGAAAGAGAGAAGGAAGGAAGTAGGGAAGAAACGTAGACTGGATTGGAGGAAATGGAGGGATTTTCAGCATCTGTTGCATGCTTCCCCTGGGTAGTGGTTCTGACAACACCCACGCACGCATACACACGCACACACACGCACACACACACACACACACACACACACACACACACACACACACTGAGAGACAAGGACTGAGACACACTAACCTACCTAACCTACCATATCCGAATTTAACCTAACATATCCTAACTTCATCTACCATATCCTAACCTAACTTAACCTAACCTAACATAACCTAACCCTAGATAAAGTTAAGTTAGTGTAGCTAGTCTTCAGGTGTTCCAAATTCAGTACTCATATATTTAATCTAAAAGAAAACCAGTCATTTTTAAGGGGATACTTATCAAAAAAATTATCCCCATTATATTAGTCGCAGCCAAACATGTTTATGGTAAGAGTTCATTCCCCGCTTGCACTCACTGCTGCTATACTACCTGTTGGGGGCTCTCTCTCACACCTGTCGCTATACACACCTGTTTCTCTATGCTACACCTGTTTACCGGGGGTGGGGGGGGAGGCGTAGGTAGCGTGGGGGAGAGTTGGGAGTGAGAGTGGGGGAGGGAGGCGGATTTGAAGGAGAGTTAGGGGGTGAGATGATGAGAAATTAGAGAGGGAGAAAGTGAGAGATAAGGAAATAAAATTGAAGAGAGAGAGAAGGAAGGGAGGAAGGAAATATACAAGAGAGACACAGATACAGAAAGACATAAAGACAAACAAGCAGAGAAAGAGATACAGAGCGAGACAGAGACAGACAGACAGAGAGACGGCACTGTTCTTTCTTCACCTGTCACCTGTGCTAATGAAGAGATTAATTAAAGGTGTGAAAACCTGGTTGGGATGCTGTCAATATTTGTGGTCTTAAAGGGATTCAGTTTATCTATGAAAGTCCTATGTGCTACGTCCTATGTGCTACGTCCTATGTCCTATGTGCTACGTCCTATGTGCTACGTCCTATGTGCTACGTCTTATGTCCTATGTGGGTTTCAATGCTATCAGTAACGGGAGCTTCTGTAGTGGGATTTAAAGACTTCTGATCCAATTCTGTAGTTATTTGAGGCAATTGGTGTTGTATATTGGTTTATTTGGTTTGTTTAAGACTTTATAAATACACCCATTCATCTGATAAACCTAAACCTTATAGTACATGTGAATAAACCTATATTAAATCATCCCTTGACTGTCATTGGTATAAAACAGTATAAATTAAACCACTGAAGGTGTTTTATCTTCTATAGGTGCCAGATATCCCCGAGTAATGGCACCCGACTGACAGTTCTCTGTAGGACCTTCTCAGTCAACCTTCAGTCAACTCTCAGCAACTAAACGGGGTTGCAGTACTGTCCTCCAGGTATGTATGTATGTACGTATATATTTATGTATGTATGTATGTATGTATGTATGTATGTATCTACTGCATGTAGTCAATATCTGGACGAGTCATCCCTTACCCATTTTCTTTAAAGCTTCTTCATCAAAACATGGAGACGTTCCAGCACGAACTAATTCTTTTTTTTTTTCAAACTCATCGATTATTTAGCTTGGATTACTTTAACATTAGTGTGGTTAAACTCAAGGTTAAGTGAGGTTAGATTAAACTTGGTTAGTGTTAGGTTAGGTTAGTATAGCATTAGGTTAGTTTAGCTTAAAGTTAGGTTAAGTTAGATTAGCTTTAGGTAGCGTTAGTTTAGCACCAAGTTAGATTAGCATTAAGTTAAGTTAGATTAGCGTTAAGTTAGATTAGCATTAGGTAGCGTTAGTTTAGCACCAAGTTAGATTAGCGTTAAGTTAGATTAGCTTTAGGTAGCGTTAGTTTAGCACCAAGTTAGATTAGCATTAAGTTAAGTTAGATTAGCGTTAAGTTAGATTAGCTTTAGGTAGCGTTAGTTTAGCACCAAGTTAGATTAGCATTAAGTTAAGTTAGTTTAGCGTTAAGTTAGATTAGCATTAGGTAGCGTTAATTTAGCATCAAGTTAAGTCAGATTAGCATTAAGTTAAGTTAGTTTAGCGTTAAGTTAGATTAGCATTAGGTAGCGTTAGTTTAGCACCAAGTTAGATTAGCATTAAGTTAAGTTAGTTTAGCGTTAAGTTAGATTAGCTTTAGGTAGCGTTAGTTTAGCACCAAGTTAGATTAGCATTAAGTTAAGTTAGATTAGCGTTAAGTTAGATTAGCTTTAGGTAGCGTTAGTTTAGCACCAAGTTAGATTAGAATTAAGTTAAGTTAGATTAGCATTAAGTTATATTAGCATTAGGTAGCGTTAGTTTAGCATCAAGTTAAGTTAGTTTAGCGTTAAGTTAAGTTAGTTTAGCGTTAAGTTAGATAAGCGTTAGGTAGCGTTAGTTTAGCGTTAAGTTAAGTCAGATTAGCATTAAGTTAAGTTAGTTTAGCGTTAAGTTAGATTAGCGTTAGGTAGCGTTAGTTTAGCGTTAAGTTAGATAAGCGTTAGCGTTAGTTTAGCATCAAGTTAAGTTAGATAAGCGTTAGGTAGCGTTAGTTTAGCGTTAAGTTAGATAAGCGTTAGGGTGGTTAATCTTCAGGTCTTGTATTTACCATAAGATAAGTCACACACACTTGAGGTTAATTAAATCACTAACAATATATGACCTTATCTTATCTCCTGCTGCCGTCCCACAACACTCCTACACCTGAGGATTAGACACCCCAGCTTATTTCACCTGAGAGTTAGACACCCCAGCTTATTTCACCTGAAGATTAGACACCCCAGCTTATTTCACCTGCAGATTAGACACCCCAGCTTATTTCACCTGCAGATTAGACACCCCAGCTTATTTCACCTGTAGATTAGACACCCCAGCTTATTTCACCTGCAGATTAGACACCCCAGCTTATTTCACCTGCAGATTAGACACCCAGCTTATTTCACCTGAGGATTAGACACCCCAGCTTATTTCACCTGCAGATTAGACACCCCAGCTTATTTCACCAGGATTACCCCAGCTTATTTCCTGCAGATTAGACATCCCAGCTTATTTCACCCGAGTTAGACACCCAGCTTATTTCACTGCAGATTAGACATCCCAGCTTATTTCACCTGCATATTAGACACCCTCCCTATCTATCTATCTATTTGTCTGTCTATCTATCTATTATTAAGAGAATCTATTAACCCTTGGTATACGATGACGCTAACCTAACCTAACCAACACCAAAGGGCGTCCCCTCCTGAAGGTGCGGATAGCGCTTAAATTGTGTATAATTGTATAGTGTATAATACAATAGAGGTGTAATGCAACTATATACAGTACACATAGATGGAGAGATACATAGAGAGAGAGAGAGAGGGAGAGAGAGAGATACATACATAGAGATACATACATAGAGAGAGAGAGAGATACATACATAGAGAGAGAGAGAGAGAGAATACATACATAGAGAGGGAGAAGATACATACATAGAGAGAGAGAGAGAGAGATACATACATAGAGAGAGAGAGAGAGAGAGAGAGAGATGCATAGAGAGAGTGGGGAGAGAGAGATACATACATAGAGAGAGAGAGAGAGAGAGAGATACATACATAGAGAGAGTGGGAGAGAGAGATACAATACATAGAGAGAGAGAGAGAGAGAGAGATACATAGAGAGAGAGGGAGAGAGAGATACATACATAGAGAGAGAGAGAGAGAGAGATACATACAGAGAGAGAGAGAGAGAGAGAGATACATACATAGAGAGAGAGAGAGAGAGAGATACATACATAGAGAGAGGGAGAGAGAGATACATACATAGAGAGAGAGAGAGAGATACATACATAGAGAGAGAGAGAGAGAGAGAGAGATACATAGAGAGAGGGAGAGAGAGATACATACATAGAGAGAGAGAGAGAGAGAGAGATACATACATAGAGAGAGTGGGAGAGAGAGATACATACATAGAGAGAGTGGGAGAGAGATACATACATAGGAGAGAGAGGAGAGAGAGATACATAGAGAGAGGAGAGAGAGAGAGATACATAGAGAGAGTGGGGAGAGAGAGAGAGATACATAGAGAGAGAGGGAGAGAGAGAGAGATACATAGAGAGAGAGGGAGAGAGAGAGAGATAGAGAGAGTGGGGAGAGAGAAAGAGAGATACATAGAGAGAGGGAGAGAGAGAGAGATACATAGAGAGAGAGGGAGAGAGAGAGACATACAGAGAGAGGGGAGAGAGAGATACATAGAGAGAGTGAGAGAAAGAGAGATACATAGAGAGAGAGAGAGAGAGAGAGATACATAGAGAGAGAGGGAGAGAGAGAGAGATACATAGAGAGAGTGGGAGAGAGAGAGAGATACATAGAGAGAGTGGGGAGAGAGAGAGAGATACATAGAGAGAGGGAGAGAAAGAGAGATACATAGAGAGAGAGTGGGAGAGAAAGAGAGATACATAAGAGAGAGAGAGGGAGAGAGAGAGAGATATAGGAGAGAGAGGGAGAGAGAGAGATACATAGAGAGAGGGAGAGAGAGAGAGATACATAGAGAGAGTGGGGAGAGAGAGAGTGGGGAGAGAAAGAGAGATACATAGAGAGAGAGGGAGAGAGAGAGAGATACATAGAGAGAGAGGAGAGAAAGAGAGATACATAGAGAGACAGGGGAGAGAAAGAGAGATACATGAGAGAGAGGGAGAGAAAGAGAGATATACAGAGAGAGAGGGAGAAAAGAGAGATACATAGAGAGAGGGAGAAAAGAGAGATACAGAGAGAGAGGGGAGAAAAAGAGAGATACATAGAGAGAGAGGGGAGGAAAAAGAGAGATACATAGAGAGAGAGGGAGAAAAAGAGAGATACATAGAGAGAGAGGGAGAGAAAGAGAGATACATAGAGAGAGAGGGGAGAAAAGAGAGATACATAGAGAGAGGGAGGGAGAAAAGAGATACATAGAGAGAGAGAGGGAGAGAGAGATACATAGAGAGAGGGGAACATAGAGAGGAGAGAAAGAGAGATACATAGAGAGAGTGGGGAGAGAAAGAGAGACATACAGAGAGAGGGAGAGAGAGATACATAGAGAGAGAGAGGAGAGAAAGAGAGATACATAGAGAGAGTGGGAGAGAAAGAGAGATACAGAGAGAGAGAGGGAGAGAGAGATACATAGAGAGAGTGGGGGAGAGAAAGAGAGATACATAGAGAGAGTGGTAAGGTTCAGGGTCAGTGGTGATACACTCCACCTTATTAATCATCCTTCAAGTTGTAACTGTAAAGGAGAGGAGGGGAGGAGGAGGGAAGAGGGAGGGGAGGAAAGATGGATAGGGGGAGGGGAGGAGGGAGGGAAGATGGATAGGGAGGGAGGGGAAAGGAAACTGAGTATAACAAAATATATAATACAGAAAGAAAGATCGAGGCACACACAGACACACAGACACACACACATATATACACGCACACAGACACACACAGACATACACACACACACATATATACACGCACACAGACATACAACACACACATATATACACACAGACATACACACAACACACATATATACATAGCACACACACACACACATATATAAAATCTTAACAGCCGCCAAAGTTTTCACAAGTGGGATAAATTTCGAGCTCAAATGTTGGCGTTTTGGCGAGATATATTTACGATCACTTCAAATTTAGCGATATTTTACAGGAGCAAATATGGTGTAGCTTTTATTACGGTACGTGTGTGTGTGTGTGTGTGTGTGTGTGTGTGTGTGTGTGAAAATTATGTTTTAACTTTGACCCTTGAAGACGATGGTTTGACCCTTTGAGGACGATGATTTAACCCAATGAGTACGATATTTTAACCCTTCAAGATAAGGAGTGACCCTCGAACTCTTAAGTGGGCCTCAAAAACCCTTAAGTGGCCACCAACACTGGAGGCCCTCAAGCTCTGTGAGTGGCCAGTATGTCTCCTGGGTGGGAACAACAATCATGTTTATTGGCTGCCATTTCGCCATGCACCATTACGTCACCATTACGTCACCATTACGTCAGTAGTGTGGACTCAAATAACGTCATATAAAGCAATATTTAGTACTTTGAGCTGCGACAGACAGCTCTATAGGCGCTTGACACTGACTGAGTATTAATTAATTTTACGAGACTTGTATTGTCTATATACAAGCTGAGCCTACTGTGTAAACTTGTATGTCGATATAATGATTTCTCTCTCCCCCCCTCTTTATCTATCTATATCTGTCTCGTTTTCTCTCTCTTTCTTTCTCTCTCACTCCATTCAAAATAGTTTAAATTTACGATTGTGATTATCTTTCCAATCTTCGCTAATCATCTTTAACCTGACCGAACCTGACCTGACCTAACCTGACCTCACCTGACCTGACCTAACCTGACCTGACCTAACCTAAGCATAAATCGACTTTAGGATATTTATGGTTTAATCGTAACCCTTAAATTAAAGTTAGTTTTAGGCAGTAGTTGTAGTTCGTGGTTATCATTAAGGCCGTAGTTGTGGTTCGTGGTTGTTTTTGTAACATAGATCGCCTGAAGTGGAATGTAAACAAAGAGGAAGGAGACGTTATTGTCAAAGTGTCGTCGAGGAGCGTCTTATTGTCGTATAAGTGTTGACGAGAGTTGCTGTGTTGCCAGACGTATGATGAGAGGAGGGGTTCTTTCTCTCACTGTCTCTCACTTTGTATATCTTTTTTTTTCTTTATCTATTTGCATTATTTTCTCTCTCTCTCTCTCTCTCTCTCTCTTTTCTTTCTTTGTCTATCTATCTTTCTGTCTTTTACTCTCTCTCCTCGCTATCTATCTATCTATCTCTGTTTCTTTTTCTTTGTCTCTCTTTGTGTATCTATCTTTCTATCTTTATCCCCTCTCTCTCTCTCTCTCTCTCAACCTGCTGTATGAGAGCCTCCACCACACCATCGGCAGCAGTACGCGCCTGGCCGTCATAGAGGGCACATGTGTGGCTCACCAGCTCCCCTCACCTCTGTCAGTGGCTCATTGTAGAACCGATTAGGAACCACAGCTAAAGGTAAAGCAATCCTCTCTCTGATGGTGAACCGTATTGATGAACAAGTCTGATTGAACCGTATTGGTGAACAAGTCTGATTGAACCGTATTGGTGAACAAGTCTGATTGAACCGTATTGATAACAAGTCTGATTGAAACCGCAGGAACAAGTCTGATTGAACCGTATTGATGAACAAGTCCGATTGAACCGTATTGGAACAAGTCTGATTGGAACCTCATTGGTGAACAAGTCTGATTGAACCGTATTGGAACAAGTCTTGATTGAAACTGTATTGGTGAACAAGTCTGATTGAACCGTATTGGTGAACAAGTCTGATTGAACCGTATTGATGAACAAGTCTGATTGAACCGTATTGGTGAACAAGTCTGATTGAACCGTATTGGTGAACAAGTCTGATTGAACCGTATTGATGAACAAGTCTGATTGAACCGTATTGATGAACAAGTCTGATTGAACTGCATTATTGAACAAGTCTGATTGAACCGTATTGATGAACAAGTCTGATTGAACCGTATTGATGAACAAGTCTGATTGAACCGCACTGATGAACAAGTCTGATTGAACCGTATTATCGATCTAATTTGCATATTGTATTGTTTTAAAGTTATCACAAGACCATAGAACTTTCTGAAGGTTCCCGTAAGTGATAATGTTGTTATTTTGTGGGGAGGGGTAAGATGGATTTGCATATTCCATCGGCGTCTCAGTTGAATAGTTTAAGTGTGTGTAAAGTTTGAGGGGATCAGTCATGTTTCTTTAGCGACTGGATAGATGGATGAATGAGTGGATAGGTGGGTTGGCTGGGGTGAGGGTGGGTGTGGATAGGGTTGGCTGGGGTGAGGGTGGGTGGATAGGTGGTTGGCTGGGGTGAGGGTGGGTGTGATAGTGTTAGGCTGGGGTGAGGGTGGGTGTGGATAGGTGGGATGGTTGGGAGGGTGGTGTGGATAGGGTGGGTTGGCTGGGGTGAGGTGGGTGTGATAGGTGGGTTGGCTGGGGTAGGGGTGGGTGTGGATAGTGGGTTAGCTGGGGTGAGGTGGGTGTGGATAGGTGGGATGGAGAGGGGTGGGTGTGGATAGGTGGGTTGGCTGGGGTGTGGGTGGGTGTGGATAGGTGGTTGGCTGGGGTGAGGGTGGGTGTGGATAGGTGGGTTGGTTGGGGTGTGGCTGAGTGGGTAGGTGGATAGATTTTGAAAACTAAAAAGAGATAAAGAATGGGAGAGAGGAATAAAGAAAGAGAGAGAGTTAAATAAAGAAAAAGAGAGAGTCACTCCAGCATTAATGGGGTAATAATTTCGTTCACTTAAGGACAAGAAAAGCGCTAATTTAAAACCCAGCCAATAATACACAAACACACTGTACCATTAATCAGGGGTTGTAGTGCTAGACACACAGACAGACAGGCATACAGACAGACAGACAGGCACACAGACAGACAGACAGGCACACAGAAAGACAGACAGACAGGCACACAGACAGACAGACAGACAGACAGACAGGCATACAGACAGACAGACAGACACACAGACAGACAGACAGATAGACAGACACACAGACAGACAGGCACACAGACAGAGACAGGCACACAGACAGACACACAGACAGACAGACAGACAGACAATTAATACAAGCCAACATTAACATAATTAATATATTTCTGGTTTAAAAAATAAATATTATAATTCCTTAATATTTTAATTGGTTAAATATTATTATTATTATTAATGTAATATAAGTGAAACTACTGTATGTGATAGGTGTATCTCTCTCTCTTTCTCTCTTTTTTCTCTCTGTCTATCTGGAAAAAATAGAGAGAGAGAGAGAAATGAGAGAGCAAGAGAGAGAGAGACTTATTTTTAGTTATACTTCCAATGTCGCGATATTTTGGCAAAACTGTGTTGTAGTTTTTGAAACGTTGGGCTTTGTGGTAAGGAGAGTTGAGAGATTAGAGAAAAAAAAAAAAAGAGAGAGAGAGAGAGAGAGAGTTTGTATGTGTGTATCTTATTTTTTGTTGCTGCCAATGTCGCGAAAATTTCAAAAGGTTATAACTGAGAGAGATGGATTATTAAGGGGATTCGAGATTAAGAGAGAGAGAGAGTGTGTGTGTGTGTGTGTTTGTGTGAGAGAGAGAGAGAGAGGTTAATATCACCATTTCTCTATATTCTGATTGGCAATAAGGATAATATCTATATTTCTCAACGTATCTGATTGTCAGTAAATGTAAAGTCCTGATTTCGCTTCCAAATTTGGTGATATTTTTTTCACGAAATCTGATTGGCGGGCAGTTGAGGTGAAAATCTGATTATCTTCTTAATCTGATTGGCGATTAATGTTCGAATCGTGAGGCTTAATCTGTAATCCGAAATAATCTGATTGGGCTTAAAGGATTGTTTTGATTGGTAGGTTACTCTAAGCTGAATGGAATCGTCTCGCGGTAATCAGAATGAAATAGCAACTGCGTGACACGTGGTGAAGGGGTTAATATAAAGGGTTATTTTGATTGGTTCCCGGAGGTGAGATCTGATTGGCTGTTGTTTAAAATGTCAAAGATTAACGTAAGAATCTTTGACCAATCAGATCGTATCTTTCAGGCCAATGTGAACTGTGATTGGTTCTCGAAGAAGTTCTATCCACCAATCAGAATAAAGACTACTTCACAAACATTTCTCTCTCTGCCAATCAGAATTCACTCTCTCTACCTCTCAGCCAATCAGAAACGCTGTCTATAACAAACATTCTCGTAGCCAATCAGAATTCACTCTTATCTCTCACAAGCATTCTCTTTCAGCCAGTCAGAATTCAATATTTCTCGAAAAATATTCTCTCGGCCAATCAGAATTCACTATCTCTATCTCTCAGCCAGTCAGGTTCTCAAACAGGTGAATGTCCGGTCTTGACGAGAGGGTTATACGTGAGGTGGATTCACTGATTGATATTTGCAAACAATTTTCTTTTGTTTGCAATCCCAAGCAAAAACAAAAAGCAAACAGTTTATTTCTATATCTATTTCAGAGTTTAGCAGACAATATTATAAACAATGTATATATGTAATTTCAGATTAGAAGAAACTTGTAGAAAGTGCAAACAGAGTGTATAGAAGTGTAGACAGTGCAAACAATTTCTTATATATAGAAAATAAGAGAGAAGTGTAAACAGATTGTAGAAAAGTGCAACAGTTCTTCCGTATAAAATATGAGGAAAGAGTAAACAAAGTGCAGAAAGCGAAACAAAGAGCAAACAAAATTCTTCTATTTTACGAATCATTTGGCAAATGTAGACAATGAGGTGTAATTCATATCCCAGCAAACAAATTCAGACGATGTTTGCTATTACACATTCGAAGCTTAATAGACAAGTGTAGACAATGTGAACTAACTGAAGACAAGTGTAGACAATATTTAGACACATGAAAACGAGTGTAGCATGTAGAAAATGTGATCTAACTGCAGACAATTAGATGTTATATACACACGTGCAAACAGGTGTAGACAAGTGCAAACAGGTGTAGACAAGTGCAAACAAGTGATGGATCCCGGCAAAATCTTCCAAATTATCACCAACAGCACATTATTAGGTAAGTCTATTTGTCTATCTATCGAGGTAAATATCTATCTGTCTATCTATCTATCTATTTATCTATCAGTCTGTCTGTATGTCTGTCTATTCGTTCATCTATCTGTCTATCTGAATAAGAATGGAACAGTCTCCGTGGATAATGTCCGCCATCATAAGTCTTCAATGACAGACAGATAAAGAAAAAAAAAAGAGAGAGAGAGAGACCAGAGAGAGAGAGAGAGAGAGAGAGAGATGCAAAGAGAGAGAGAGAGAGAGAGGTCTCATTGGGATTGTAAATATTTCTTGATGGTGGTGGTGGTGGTGATTGTGGTGAGGGTGATAGTGAGGTGGTGGTGATAGTGGTAAATCGACACCATATTGGAGCTGTAATAATGACTCAGGTGACTCACATAAGTAAATGGTATGCATCATGTCTTTCAAAATGGCGGATGAATCGGTGTGAGACTGTAGTGGGAGGGGCGGGGGGCTTTTATCAGTTGTGAGTGGCAGCAATCTTATCCGGAAATATTTAAGAATTGGGACTTGGTTCCTCTCTCTCTCTCTCTCTCTCTCTCTCTCTCTCTCTCTCTCTCTCTCTCTCTCTCTCTCTCTCTCTAGGTGATGTACTGAATTCTATCAGGCTGAACTGCGTGAAAATACTGTCAGAATAACGAAGGAGAGAGGGGGAAGGAGGAGAAGGAGGGAAGAGAGGGGGAAGGAGGGAGAGAGGGCTGGAGGGGGGGAGAGGGCTGGGGGAGGGGGAGAGAGGGCTGGGGAGGCTGTCTGGATTTTGTCCTGAGAGAGAATGAAAAGGTTCGGTCGCCACTACCAGCACCACCACCATCACTAACCCTACTACTACCACCACTACTACCACTACTACCACCACTACTACTACCACCAATACCGTCATCAGTAAGTTAATTATCATCACTATTACCACCACCCACCACCAATACTACCACTACCATCACCACCACCTACCACCACTACCACCATCACCACCTACCACCACCACCACCACCACCACCTACCACCACTACCACCATCACCACCTACCACCACTACCACCATCACCACAATATTTCACCAAGGAGTCCAACCCAGCCGTGAACGACACGTCTCAGGGACCAGGAGTATAAACATCAGAAGAACATTCATGTAAAATATTTTCCTGTCACCAATTTTATCTTTTTTTTTAATATTTTTGCCGTTGGTTTGGTGATGAAATTGAGATTGATGTTGATTGATGATAATCCGTCAATTGGGAATTAATTAGACGGGTGTTTAGAAGGTAAGAGAGATATTCTGTGTTTTTTAACTTTACGAAGGCTATCTGGGCGCAAGATATTTTTATTACGATAAATTCTTGTTTTTTTCCAATAGATCGTAAGATGAAGGAAAAATCTCAATTATACTCTATATTTAACGTATTTAATTGTCCTAGTAAAGATGGATTCTTAAATAGTCGTGGTATTATTTTTTTATCTTGGAAAACGTATCGTACTGCTTCCCTCCCTTATGAGACGTATCGTACTGCTTCCCTCCCTTATGAGACGTATCGTACTGCTTCCTCCCCCTTATGAGACGTATCGTACTGCTTCCTCCCTTATGAGACGTATCGTACTGCTTCCTCCCTTATGAGACGTATCGTACTGCTTCCTCCCTTATGAGACGTATCGTACTGCTTCCTCCCCTTATGAGACGTATCGTACTGCTTCCTCCCTTATGAGACGTATCGTACTGCTTCCCTCCCTTATGAGACGTATCGTACTGCTTCCCTCCCTTATGAGACGTATCGTACTGCTTCCTCCCTTATGAGACGTATCGTACTGCTTCCCTCCCTTATGAGACGTATCGTACTGCTTCCCTCCCTATGAGACGTAATACTGCTTCCTCCCTTAGACGTATCGTACTGCTTCCTTCCCTTAAGAGACGTAATGTACTGCTTCCTCCCTATGAGACGTATCATACTGCTTCCTCCCTTATGAGACGTATCGTACTGCTTCCTCCCTTATGAGACGTATACGTACTGCTTCCTCCCTATGAGACGTATTGTACTGCTTCCTTCCTTATGAGACGTATCGTACTGCTTCCCTCCTTATGAGACGTATCGTACTGCTTCCTCCCTTATAACGTATCGTACTGCTTCCCTCCCTATGAGACGTATCGTACTGCTTCCTCCCTTATGAGACGTATCGTACTGCTTCCCTCCCTTATGAGACGTATTGTACTGCTTCCTCCCTTATGAGACGTAATGTACTGCTTCCTCCCTATGAGACGTATCGTACTGCTTCCCTCCCTTATGAGACGTATCGTAATGCTCTCCTTATGAGACGAAGTAGAAAGGAGTTTTTATTTACGATCTTTTAATGTTTTATCGTAAAGTTGTAAGGTAGTACGGTCATCAGCTCTCTTTCTCTCACTTTCTTTTCTCACTTTCTCTCATGTCTGTCTATTTATCATTGTTTTCCTGTCTATCTATCTGTCTATGTATGTAGGTAAATATGTGTTTATCTATTTTTTATCGCTCTCTCTCATTTTCTATTTTGTCTATCTCTCTCTCTCTCTCTCTCTCTCTCTCTCTCTCTCTCTCTCTCTCTCTCTCTCCTCTCTCTCTCCCTCTTCCTCTTTTCCACGAACATAAACCTTACCTCCTCTCTTTACTACTTCTCTCTCCGTCCTCGTCTGTTCACTACTTCCCCTTCCGTATACACCAACAGAAGAAGGACAATGTGAAAACTGATAAAGATGGGGAGAGAGTTGTGATGACCGTAGCAAGTTTGTGTGGTTATTTTACTCTCTTTTCTCTCTCTCTCTCTCTCTCTCTCTCTCTCTCTATCTATCTATCTATTCTCTCTCTCTCTCTCTATCTATCTACCTTCTCTGCTTCAGTTTATGACACTTCTTCAATCTCCTCGTCATTATTCATCTCCTCTCTCCCTCCTCCCTCCTCCCTCCCTCCCTCCCTCCTCCCGCCCTCCCCCTCCCTTCCTCTCCTCTCTCCCTCCCTCCCTCCCTCCCTCCCTCCCTCCTCTCCCTCCCTCCTCCCTCCCTCCCTCCCTCCCTCCCTCTCCCTCCTCCCTCTCCCTCCCTCCCTCCTCCTCCCTCCCTCTCCCTCCCTCCTCCTCCTCCCTCCCCTCTTCCCTCCCTCCCTCCCTCCCTCCCTCCCTCCCTCCCTCCCTCCCTCCCTCCAGAAAGTAATACCCTCCAACACTAATATATTACCATAATATTTTCGCTATGGTAATATCTCTCCTTCCGGTCAACTTTTAATGTAAATATTGTAAAAAATATTGTAAATGGGTTTTTTAGGCGTTGATTGTAAATTGTTTGGAGTATTGTGATGTTTGGTTGTGAGCGAGAGAGAGAGAGAGAGAGAGAAGAGAGAGAGAGAGAGAGAGAAAGAGAGAGAGAGAGAGAGAGAGAGTTTCCTACAATACATACATTAAATTTGTGTAATACTCTTCACTGTTGGCGTTATGAAAACATCACAATACCTACACACACACACACATCCACAACATCCACACCGCCACACAACACCCACACAGAACACAACCCTACCCACACCTACCCCCACCCACCCACACCCCCCACCCACACCACCCCTCCCACAGATGGCGTAACTCACCTTTTTACACCTGGAGGTAAAGTGGACAAGACGGTTCATCCGGGTACATTAATCTCGCTAATTACTTCACAAAAATGGTAGTAAAGTTACAGGTCTGTCGGTGCTACTGAAGACTGGTGGTTAAGGCTGTAAGATGAGAGGGTTAGGTTAGGTTATTTTATTAATGTATGTATGTATATATGTATGTATCTATGTATGTATTTATGTATGTATGTATGTATGTATGTATGTATCTATGTATGTATGTGTCTATGTATTTTATTTATTTATTTAGTTATTTTTACAAGGATTATCCACCCAAGAAGAGGTAATTGACCCACACCGGGGCCTGAGGGGGAACCACAACTCAATAGAAAAATTAAAAAGAAAAAATCAAGAGTGAGAAACGATATATGTTGTGTTGTGTTGTGTTGTGTTGTGTTTGGGGTGTTGTAAGTTGTGTTGCTAAAGTACGAGAAACAATTGAGACCCAGCAATTGTGTGTAAATGAGGCAGAAAGTCAGATCATCAACCTGGTCACATATGGCAGCAGGGTCCACCATTAGACAACACATTATGCTTCCAATATCTTCCCAGTACCTCCTGTTTGGTACCTGTCTGCTACCTACACATAACCTCTTAATTTCACCCCCACAACCCACTTTAAATACCACCCCCACACCCTAAATTACACCTCACCTCCCCACCCTTAGTTGCCAAACACCATTATTTTGGTAAAACTTATGGGTGACTTATAAGGTCATTAAGTTGGCTAAGTTATGTACTTAAGTTAAATAATTTGGTAGGGTTAAGGGAGTTAGGGGGTTGTTAGGGGGTGGGGTTAGGTTAGGAGAGCTAAATTTCCACATATCCTCCTTCTGTTTTTCCTTCCGGTCATTTCCGCCAAACTTCCTCTCTATCCTCCGCCTCTCCGCCCTTTCTCCCTCCTCTCACCCTCCCCCTCACCTCCCTCTCACCTCCTCCTCCTCTCACCTCCTCACCTCACCTCCCTCCCTCCTCACCCTCCCCCTCCCTCACCCTCCCCTTTCCTCTCCACCTCCCTCCCCTCACCCTCCCTCCCTCCCTCTCTCACCTCCCTTCACCCTCCTCCTCACCCTCTCCTCTCCCATCTCGTTAACTAACTTTTGTTTATTGTTATTAAGATGATAGAGGTGATGTAGTGTGGATATTTGTCTGGATGGATTGACGGATGAATGGATGAATGGATGAATGAATTGATAGTTGTCTTAGAGCGTTAATTATAAGTCCCGTTGGGTTATTTTATAAACTAGTCATGACCTCCCCACCCCCACCCTCCAGGCTGATCTTATAGTACAGTGAGAGAAAGTGAGCAAGGGAGAGAGAGAGAAGAGAGAAGAGAGAGAGAGAGAGAGAGAGAGAGAATAAGCAAAGAAGTAATATATGTAGAAATAAAAAGCTTTCTCTCTCTCTCTCTCTCTCTCACCCCACACTACCACCAAACACACACACACACACACACACACACACACACACACACACACACACACAGTATTTTTCTCTCTCCTCCCTATTTATGCCCTCTTTCCCTCTGTCTCACCCCTCTCATTCTCTCCTCTCCTCCCCTATATCTCCTCCCACACCACCATACCACCAACACCACCAGAGACAAGTGGTTCACTCGAACCCTGGGCCGGCGAGTTTGGGACGATGGGCAGTTCCCTTAGCCACTGGCACTACTGTCACGAAATACGACACGCATGACTGTATGACTGTCATGTTTTATGCCGATGGGTTTTTGATGACAATGCCTTGAAGAGTGTCTGTATGTTCCTCTCTCTCTCTCTTTATTTATGTCTGTATATTTATGTGTCTCTTTTCTCTAATTTTAGTCTCTCTCTCTCTCTCTCTCTGTTTCTTTCCTTGTTTATTAAATATATAAACAACACACACACACACACACACACACACATATACAGTATGAACTCAAGCACTAACAAGTTAACAAGGAATTGGCCAGTGATTACACCCACGAACAAGGGGCCTCTTAACAAGCTGTCATTAAAGTCTGATGAATGTAGAGAGAGAGAGAGAGAGAGAGAGAGAAGAGAGAGAGAGAGAGAGAGACAGACTTAAAAATAATAACAATTTATAGGCAAAATCACCTCTTCTTCTCTCTCCCGGTCTCTTATCTAGTATCTCTTCCTGTCTCCTTCATTACCTCACCTTTCTCAGTATCTCCCCACATCTCCAACAAAATAAAGAGACTGAGAGATAAAAAACACACTAGAGAAAAGAGAGAGACGTTATGACCACACCTATAGTCGTTGCATGGTAATGGAGACATGAGAAACGCCTTGTTTACTAACAGTGGAAGGTTACCTTGGCGTGTGAATGTAAAATATATTCTTTGTTTATACGGGCCCGTGTGGAGTACAATCAGGTGTCTGCTGTGTTTTTGTGGTCGTATGGATGTTTTTGCATGTGTGTGATGTGTATATGTAAAATATGTTTTAATGTATATATTTGTCGACACAATAATAATAATATGAACAAGAACAACATCAACAAAATTATTAAATAAATAATTACGAACTTTCACAAACTACAACATAAAGTACTTAATACGACACCTGGAAACTTTGATTAAATCCCACCTCACCTGACACTAGAGGGGGGAATGCCACCCACATCCATAACAAATACAAAACACAAACTTGACTTAAGACCACCCAGCCTCTGATTAAGGGTTCCTAAGTTCAATTTTCCTCCTAACTGGTGACTTGGGAACGTATCTAACTTACTCACTTGAACTACCACACAAAGATGGATTCTCACATCACCATTTAGGAGATAAATTAAATTAGGATCTTATAAGACACGGATGGCTTTGGCAGCTAGAGAGAGATAAAAGAATATAATACACAACAGGATTATTTAGATGCAAAACACACATGTTGCCCACCTGAGCGAATCACCTGGCTAGAGTTACCTTGATAAAGCAGGTAACTTAATTAGCATTAATAGATAAACTTATTAGTTTTTCTCTGAACACCTGCTGAGCTATTTTACTACTATTGTTATATATCATTGCTGCTATTGTTGTTGAAATGAACGAATATGCACAAGAGACTTAAACACACACACACACACACATATACACACACACACACACACACACACACACAACCTCCAATGTACACCACCTTTCTCCAACACCTCTCATACTTTCCTCACACACTCACACACCCTTACCAGTCCCCTCCACCACACCCTCCAGTCTTCCCTACATATCACACACACTTTTCCCCCACACACCCCACACTCTCCCCACACCCCCCCACACACCCCACACCACACACCCCCACACACACCCCACACACACTCCCCCCACACACCCCCACACACTCCCCACACACTCCACACACTTCCACACACCCCACAACTCCCCACACACTTAATCACTACTTCTCACTTTGACAACTTACAAAGGGTTGAAGAAGGTTTACCAATTGCCTTACGTTTAAAGGCTTGTCTCATGAGTTCCTGGAGATAATAGCCCTGAGAGATAGGTGAGATAGCTTGGAGGATGAGAGATAGGTGAGATAGCTAGGAGGGAGAGAGATAGGTGAGAGAACAATTGGGAGACGATTGAAGATGTAGCTGAGAGGCTGAGAGACACACAGGAGATGAGAGACAGAGAGAGAGGGAGGGAGAGAGAGATAGACAAAGAGAGAGAGTGCTAATAACTTTCACATCCTCCTCACAGAAGTAAACAGAACTATTATCTGTGTCTTTCTTGATTAACTCTCTCTCTCTCTCTCTCTCTCTCTCTCTCTTCTTTCTTCGTTACCCCTCCTCACTTCTCTCTTCTCCTCCTCTCCCTCTCTCCCTTCGTGAATGGTAGAAGCCTGATAAACTGGGAAATAGGATCTGCTCATTAACATGTCTCTAATGTACGACCTGATGCTGTGTGAGAGAGAGAGGAGAGGAGAAAGAGGAGAGAAATGAAAAAAGAGTTATAGATAGACAGATAAATAGAGAGAGAGAGAAAGAAAGACATATTAAGGAGCTCCTATATCCTAACTTCGGCAGCTGCTAACTTTCCCAGGCTACTAATCGACGCCTTGAACCCAACTTAGGACGTTGGCGTCATCCTTCCCGGACTTGATGAGCCAGTAAGTCCGAACTTAAGATAACTTGACCAGGATTACATGAGAGAAAGGGACTTGAATTAATTTATTTATGATAAACGAACTTAAGATAACACAGTTGGACTCAAAAGATAGCGGCCGGGCTTGAAGACAGATGGGAACTGAATGATGGACGATGTGGCAGTTTATGGATTAAAGATTTTCTCACTTTCTCTCTGTTTATCTTTATTTCTGTATTTTGTTGTCTTTAATCCCTGTCTCTGTCTCTATCACCATCCTACCTTTAGCCTCTCTCTCTAATGCAGTAACAGTGTAGTTATCTCCCCTAATTGTCATGCTAACGAGGGCAAATGACTCCGCCTTATTCTCCACAGCTGCTAGTTGAAGAGAAGCTGTCATACATACATACATACATACATACATACACACACTTATATTCATGCATACACACGGCTACATACACACAAACACTCATACACACGTACATGTTATATATATACACACACTCGGTAATTTGTATAAAGACCCAAACATTTTCCCACGCTCACCTAAATTCTCCCACGCTCACCTAAATTTTCCCACGCACACCTAAATTTTCCCACCCTCACCTAAATTCTCCCACGCTCACCTAAATTCTCCCACGCTCACCTAAATTTTCCCACGCTCACCTAAATTTTCCCACGGGCACCTAAATTTTCCCACGCTCACCTAAATTTTCCCACGGGCACCTAAATTCTCCCACGCTCACCTAAATTTTCCCACGCTCACCTAAATTTTCCCGGGTAATTAAGGGTCAATTGGGTAGCGTTAGTTAGTTAGGATCTGACCTCTCTTGTTTCCACTCTATCTTGACCTGGAGTTAATTACTGTTTTTATAGAGTAAGTGAAGTGTTACGTTAAGCTGAAGTTTGTGTTGTGTTGAGCTGATGTTTGTGTTGTGTTGAGCTGATGTTTGTGTTGTGTTGAGCTGAAGTTTGTGTTGTGTTGAGCTGAAGTTTGTGTTGTGTTAAGCTGAAGTTTGTGTTGTGTTGAGCTGAAGTTTGTGTTGTGTTGAGCTGATGTTTGTGTTGTGTTGAGCTGATGTTTGTGTTGTGTTGAGCTGATGTTTGTGTTGTGTTGAGCTAAAGTTTGTGTTGTGTTGAACTGATGTTTGTGTGTGTTGAGCTGAAGTTTGTGTTATGTTGAGCTGAAGTTTGTGTTGTGTTAAGCTGATGTTTGTATTTGTGTTGAGCTGAAGTTTGTGTTGTGTTAAGCTGAAGATTTGTGTTTGTGTTGGGCTAGGAAGTTTGTGTTGTGTTGTGAGGCTAAGTGTGTGTTGTGTTGAGCTAAGTTTGTGTTGTGTTAAAATGATGTTTGTGTTGTGTTGGGCTGAGTTTGTGTTGTATTGAGCTGATGTTTGTGTTGTGTTGAGCTGAAGTTTGTGTTGTGTTGAGCTGATGTTTGTGTTACGTTGAGCTGAAGTGTGTTGTATTGAGCTGATGTTTGTGTTGTGTTGAGCTGATGTTTGTGTTACGTTGAGCTGAAGTTTGTGTTGTGTTGAGCTGAAGTTTGTGTTGTATTGAGCTGAAGTTTGTGTTGTGTTGTGTGTTGGAATGGTGGGGATTTTTTGGTGTTTTTTTTTTAAGTTGGGGAATATTTTCTTACTGTATGTTTGGGATGGTGGGGGAGTTTCTGTCTTATGAGTGGGGGGAGGGGTAGGAGGGGGGGAGGGGTAGGAGAGGAGAGGGGGAGGAGGGGGGGGCATCACCATGAGAACTGAATGGGAGTTTCCTTTAGACGGTCTTAATATTTTCCCTAAAACTATCCCTTTGAATTTTCCCTAAACAGGTAAAATAACACAGGGAAAATACCCCAACACGCCATCAACTTCCAGAATTTTCCCGAGACGTTATAATGAGGCAGGGAAAAAAACTCCTCTGAACCATCATTTGGCGGGGAAATTTTTCTCTTATAAGTCTCTAATTTCCCTAATTTCTTGCCGACTAACACCTGCCAGTCTGTGAGAGAGGCGACAGACAGAGAGAGACAGACAGACAGAGAGAGACAGACAGACAGAGAGAGACAGACAGACAGATAGATTGATAGAGAGACAGGTAGACAGATTGATAGATTGCTAGAGACAGACAGACAGGTAGACAGACATATAAATATAGATAGGGAGATTGAAAGAGAGACAAACAGACAAGTACACAGACAGAAAAAGACAGACAGAGAGAGACAGACACTCACCAACATACACGGCAGAGAACACGGGTTCGTATCCCCCACATAATGGCTGTATTAATGTACTTAAAACACTTACACGTGGCCTGGGTGCATTAGTAGTAGGCAGATTACTTATAAAAAAACTTACCCTACTTAATATGATAAGTTGGCTGCCAGACTGTACGATAGTTTGGGCGACTGTGTGTGTGTGTGTTGTGGCGACGGAGCTGCCGGAGTACGATGTTGGAGGAGAGAGGAGTGAGAGAGAGGGAGAGAAAGAAACGAAGAGAGAGAGATAGAGAGAACATAACCAAACGACAATAAAAACTAATAGAAAAAACAAGAATTTAAAAACACAAGGAATTTTATTTAATTTTTTTAAACGACAATTAAAGGAAGCGACCATCGTGCAAGAAGGACTTAAGTGCCTTCCCACCTTAACAAATAGGGAGTACGAAGTCATTATTGTGTTTTTGTTTTGCTTGTTTTAATTATTCCTTTTTTTTTGTTACTTTTTCTTTGTTTTCGTTGTTGTTATTTTTGTTGTTATTTTTTTTTTGTTATTGTTTTCTTGTTATTATTGCTTCTGTTTTGTTGTTAGTGCTTTTATTATTGTTTTTTGTTGTTGTTTTGTTGTTATTATAATCGTTTGTATTTGAGGCTTCCATTAACCTCCGGAAAGCTAACTAACCCCCCCTGTAGGCTTCCAGACTCTAAAACCTCATTATCCAGGCTTCCTTTCACCTCCAGAAACCTCCTAACCCCCCTGTAGGCTTCCAGACTCTAAAACCTCATCATCTGGGTTTCTATTTAGGTTCATAGATTACTGAAACCTCTCTTCAGGGTTTCCAGGGACGGGATGAAGCCCTGAGCGAGGGAAGGGTAAGGGGTGATACCATCTTAAGGGCTGCCTCACTTATTTGGCAACAGTTTACCGTCAAGAAAACTTTTGCAGAGTTGGTAATACTGCGACCTGGGGCGGTGTGGGGGATGTGGGGAGGTGTGGGGGCGGCAGCAAGAGGGTGTGGGTAGATGTGGGGGCGGCAGCAAGAGGGTGTGGGTAGATGTGGGGCGGCAGCAAGAGGGTGTGGGGTGAATGTGGGGGCGGCAGCAAGAGGGTGTGGGTAGGTGTAAGGGCGGCAGCAAGAGGGTGTGTGGGTAGGTGTGGGGGTGTGGCAGCAGGAAGGTGTGGGGAGGGTGTGGGTAGATGTGGGGGCAGCAGCAGAGGGTGTGGGTGGGTGTAGGGGCGGCAGCAAGAGGGTGTGGGTAGGTGTGGGGGGCAGCAGAGGGGGGTGGGTAGATGTGGGGGCGGCAGCAGAGGGTGTGGGTAGATGCAGGGGCGGCAGCAAGAGGGGTGTGGGTGGGTGTGAGGCGGCAGCAGAGGGTGTGGGTAGATGTGGGGCAGCAGCAGAGTGTAGGTCGTGGGGTAGATGTGGGGGCGTGCAGGTGTGGGTAGATGTGGGGGGCGGCAGCAAGAGGGTGTGGGTAGATGTGGGGGCGGCAGCAAGAGAGTGTAGGTCGGGTGTGGGTAGATGTGGGGGCGGCAGCAAGAGGGTGTGGGTAGATGTGGGGGCGGCAGCAAGAGAGTGTAGGTCGGGTGTGGGTAGATGTGGGGGCGGCAGTAAGAGGGCGCCACGACACACATTATACAAAAGCCTTATATATATATATTAAACCAACAAACACAAAGTTGTATACCTTCTGAATTCCATCCGAGTTGGAATCCTGGAATGGGAACTGGAATGGAGGAAAGAGAACTGGAATTCTGGAACTTGAACGGAAATTCTGTTAGGGGATTCCTGGAACTAGAATTATTGACTTTTTGGAATAGGAACTCTGAGGTGAATGGGAATTTTGGCTGGAAATCTCTGGCCGGAACAGGAATTATTGACTGGAATTTTCGGGAATAGGAACGCTTTTTTCAAATATGCCGGGAATATTGAGGGAATACGCCGGGAATTTAGGAAATATTCTGGGAATTTGAGGGAATATGCCAGGAATTTGGGGGAGCATTCGGGGAATTTGATGGAATTGTCCGGGAATTTAGGGAATAATCCGGAATTTTTTTGAAACGGGACAGGAATTATATTTATAGTGAATTTTAGAAACGGCTGGAATTCTGGAACTTAGGAATGGTCGCTATAATTCCTGGAAACAGAAATTGTATTACAGAAAATGAAATGGAGGAATATTTTGTGTATTTTCAACTAACCTAATCTAACCTAACCTAATCTAACCTAACCTAACCAAACCTAACCTAACCTAACACTAACCTAACCAAACCTAACCAAACCTAACCTAACACTAACCTAACCAAACCTAACCTAACACTAACCTAACCAAACCTAACCTAACCTAACACTAACCTAACCAAACCTAATCTAACCTAACCAAACCTAACCTAACCTAACTCTAACCTAACCCACCCAAACCTAATCTAACCTAACTCTAACCTAACACTACCCAAGCAAATATAAACACAAGACAAACACGGTGACAAACAAAACATTAAACAAACACAAGCAAACAAACACAAACATAAACATCTTAAACAAACACATAAAACAAAGGCAAAAAAACAATGCAAATAAACACACACATACACACATACACATACACACACACACACACACACACACCACACACACACACAAGTACAAACAAAAACTAAACAAACACAGAAAAACATAAAAAAACGTCACAAACAAAAACAAACACAGAGGACATAAAGGGGACTATGTAGGACAACGTGATAACATTTATTCAAAACTGTTCTCTCTCTTCTCTCTCTCTCTCTCTCTCTCTCTCTCTCTCTCTCTCTTAGTCTGTATATATCTGACTACAAACACTAAACACATACATACACACATACATACATACAACACAAATAAACACATACACACACACATACACACACACACACACACACACAAAACACACACACACACAAACACACAGAAATACAAACACCTTCACCTAACATACAATTTAATACATCTTCTGTATTTTGTATGCAAACTGTATCCCAGAACAGCCAGAGATGTTACAGTGTGTGTGTGTGTGTGTGTGTGTGTGTGTGTGTGTGTGTGTGTGTGTGTGTGTGTGTGTGTGTGTGTGTGTGTGTGTGTGTGTGTGTGTGTGTGTGTGTGTGTGTGTGTGTGTGTGTACCTGTGTAGAAAGTTAATTAAAACACTAGAGTTATGTTTGATATTTACTGAGGCAGGTTACTTGTGTGGGTCTCTCTCTCTCTCTCTCTCTCTCTCTCTCCCCCAGGGCCAATAACTCTCAAGCCCACAAACTAATAAACATATCAGTGTATGCAAGACCTCCCCTCCCCACCCACCCCACCTCCCTCCCTCCCACCCCTCCCTCCCACTCCCCCTCCCTTCCCTCCCCACCCCTCCCCACCCCTCCCACCCTCCCCACCCCTCCCACCCCACCTCCCCTCCCCCTCCCCCTCCCCTCCCCACATCTCCCCAGATTCAATAAATAAATAAGAATATCAGTATACATAAGAACACCCCAGAGAGACACTTTCTCAAGTGTGTCTCTTTTATCTCACAGACACATGTCTCTCAGGGGCCTACCGTGTCTGTGTGTGTCTGAGGTGAGTGTCTGTGTCTGTGAGGTAGGTCTTTGTGTCTCTCTCTCTCTCTCTCTCTCTCTCTCTCTCTACACACACCACAACACGGAATCGATCCCACTAAAGGCGACCGTGGCAGAGTGGTTAGTTGATATCCGTGAAGATTAGTTAGGAATTAGTTATAGTTGGTTAGGAATTAGTTATAGTTGGTTAGGAATTAGTTATAGTTGGTTAGGAATTAGTTATAGTTGGTTAGGAATTAGTTATAGTTGGTTAGGAATTAGTTATAGTTGGTTAGGAATTAGTTATAGTTGGTTAGGAATTAGTTATAGTTGGTTAGGAATTAGTTATAGTTGGTTAGGAATTAGTTATAGTTGGTTAGGAATTAGTTAAGTTGGTTAGGAATTAGTTATAGTTAGTTAGAATTAGTTATAGTTGGTTAGAATTAGTTATAGTTGGTTAGGAATTAGTTATAGTTGGTTAGGAATTAGTTATAGTTGGTTGAGAATTAGTTATAGTTGTTAGGAATTATTATGTTGGTTAGGAATTATTATAGTTAGGAATTAGTTATAGTTGGTTAGGAAATTAGTTATGGTTGGTTAGGAAATTATTAAGTTGGTAGGGAATTAGTTATAGTTTGTAGGAATTAGTTATAGTTGGTTAGGGAATTAGTTATAGCTGGTTGAGAATTAGTTATAGTTGGTTAGAATTAGTTATGTTGGTTGAATTAGTTATAGTTGGTTAGGAATTAGTTATAGTTGGTTAGGAATTGGTTATAGTTGGTGGAATTAGTTATAGTTAGTTGGAATTAGTATATTGGTTTAGAAATTAGTTATATTGGTTAGGAATTAGTTATAGTTGGTTAGGAATTGAGTATAGTTGGTTGGAATTAGTTATAGTTGGTTAGGAATTATTATAGTTGTTAGAATTAGTTATAGTTGGTTAGGAATTATTATAGTTGGTTAGAATTAGTTATATTGTTAGGAATTAGTTATAGTTGGTTAGGAATTAGTTATAGTTGGTTAGGAATTAATAGTTGAATTATTAATTTGGTTAGGAATTAGTTATAGTTGTAGGAATGTTATGTTGTTAGGAATTGTTATAGTTGGTTGGAATTAGTTATGTTGGTTTGGAATAGTTATAGTTGGTTAGGAATTAGTTAGCAATAGTTGTAACGACGAGGGAATTAACGGTGGCAGTCTTGGGAATTAGCTCAGTCGTTACGAGAGAATTATTTAGAAGAAGATTTTAGAATTAAATTTTAAAGCTAATTTGGTAATGTGGTCCTCGATAGATAGATAGATGGATGGGTAGATAGATAGATAGATAGATGGATGGATGGATAGATGGATGGATGGGTGGATAGATAAATGAGGGATGGATAGATGGATGGATGGATGGATAGATGGATGGATGGATGGCTAGATGGATGGATGGATAGATGGATGGATGATAGGATGGATGGATGGATGGATGGATAGATAGATAGATGGGTGATGGAAGATAGATAGTACCAGAGAAAGAAAGAAAGAGGAGAAAAGAAAGAGAGATTGAACTGTGAGAGAGAAAGAAAAGAGAGAGTAAGAGAAAGAGAGAGAATCATAACTTACGATTAAAAGAATTTACGACTTATTAACTATATGTTGGAGGTGTGAGGGGAGGGAGGTGGGAGGGAGGGAGGAGGTGGGAGGGAGGAGGGAGGGAGGAGGAGGGGAGGGGGTAGGGAGGGAGGGGACTGAGGAGGTAGGAGGAAGGGAGATAAGGGAGGGGAGGTAGGGAGGAGGAGGGAGGGAGGGGAGGGAGGAGTGAGGGAGGGAGGGAGGGGTAGAGTGAGGGAGGGGTGGAGTGAGGGAGGGGAGGAGTAGGAGGAAGGAGGGGGGAGGGAGGGAGTGAGGGAGGTAGGAGGAGGGAGGTAGGAGTGAGGGAGGGAGGAGTGAGGGGAGTGAGGAGGAGGAGGAGGAGGTAGGAGTGAAGGGGAGGGAGGAGTGAGGGGAGGTAGGGAGGGGAGGGAGGAGGGGGTAGGGAGGGAGGGAGGGAGGAGGTAGGGAGTGAAGGAGGTAGGGAGGGAGGAGGGAGGGAGGGGAGGAGGGGTAGGGAGGAGGGAGGGAGGAGGGAGTGGAAGGAGGGAGGGAGGAGGAAGGAGGAGGGAGGGGAGGGAGGGGGTAGGGAGGAGGGGAGGGGTAGGAGTGGGACCATTAGGAAGGAGTACTGCCAGGAATATGGGATTAGGAGGTAATGACCTGTTTAGGATTTACTGTATTGCCTGGTTTATGTTTTAGGGGAAATGACATACATACATACATACTTTCCTACATACATACATACATACATACATACCTACCTTCCTACACACACACACACACACGCACACCCCCACACACACACACACACACACACACACACACACACACACATACATACATACACCTGTTCCATGCCAAACCTAACCTAACCTCATCTCTCCTCTCCACAGCAACCCGACTACTCTCCGGGACTGGCGATGGGGTCGGCGGCGCTGGCGAAGACGGAGGAGGAGGAGGTAGCCTGGCGTTCACACAGGAGAGGTACTGTGTGACGGTGACGGAAGACGCCCCCCCGGCCACCACCGTCACACACGTCACAGTACTACGTCACAAGCTGGTGCAGAGGGAGTGACGGTGTGTGTGTGTGTTGTGTGTGTGTGTGTGTGTGTGTGTGTGTGTGTGTGTGTGTGTGTGTGTGTGTTGTGTGTGTAAGTGTGTGTGTGTGTGTGTGTGTGTGTGTGTAACATTCATTTAAATAATTTGTATATAAAATTCTAGTGTATTCTTACAGACATACGAACACACCAAATTCTTACTCCAGACAGACACACACACACACACACACACACACACACACACACACACACACACACACACACACACACACACACACACACACAAACTCACGTAAAACACACTTTCACATACAGGCACCACCTTGCAAACAGACACACACACACAGACACATAACGCCGCCTCCACACACACAGACACATACACCGCCTCACACAGACAGACACATACACCGCCTCACACAGACACATACACCGCCTCACAGACACATACACCGCCTCACACAGACAGACACATACACCGCCTCACACAGACACATACACCGCCTCACACAGACACATACACCGCCTCACACAGACACATACACCGCCTCACACAGACACATACACCGCCTCACAGACAGACACATCGCCTCACACAAACACATACACCGCCTCACACACAGACATACGCCGCCTCACACAGACAGACACATACACCGCCTCACACAGACACATACCGCCTCACACAGACACATACACCGCCTCACACAGACAGACACATACACCGCCTCACACAGACAGACACATACACCGCCTCACACAGACACTACACCGCCTCACACAGACACATACACCGCCTCACACAGACACATACACTCGCCCACACAGACACATACACCGCCTCCCACACAGACAGACACACGCCTCACACAGACAGACACATACACCGCCTCACACAGACAGACACATACACCGCCTCCACACAGACACATACACCGCCTCACACAGACAGACACATAACACCGCCTCACACAGACAGACACATACACCGCCTCACACAGACACATACACCGCCTCACACAGACAGACACATACACCGCCTCACACAGACACATACACCGCCTCACACAGACACACATACACCGCCTCACACACACAGACACATACACCGCCTCCACACAGACACCATACACCGCCTCACACAGACAGACACATACACCGCCTCACACAGACACATACGCCGCCTCACACAGACAGACACATACACCGCCTCCACACAGACAGACACATACACCGCCTCACACAGACACATCCACCTCACACAGACACATACACCGCCTCACACAGACACATACACCGCCTCACACAGACACATACGCCGCCTCACACAGACAGACACTCCACGCCTCCACACAGACACATACACCGCCTCACACAGACAGACACATACACCGCCTCCACACAGACACATACACCGCCTCACACAGACACATACACCGCCTCACACAGACACATACACCGCCTCACACAGACACATACACCGCCTCACACAGACACATACGCCGCCTCACACAGACAGACACATACCGCCTCACACAGACAGACACACATACACCGCCTCACACAGACACATACACCGCCTCACACAGACACATACACCGCCTCACACAGACATACACCGCCTCACACAGACACATACACCGCCTCACACAGACAGACACATACACCGCCTCACACAGACAGACACATACACCGCCTCCACACACAGACACATACACCGCCTCACACAGACACATACACCGCCTCACACAGACAGACACATACACCGCCTCACAGACACATACACTCACCAGACAGACACATACACGCCTCACACAGACAGACACATACACCGCCTCCACACAGACACATACACCGCCTCACACAGACAGACACATACACCGCCTCACACGAACACACACACACCGCCTCACACAGACAGACACATACACCGCCTCACACAGACACATACACCGCCTCCCACAGACACATACGCCGCCTCACACAGACAACATACACCGCCCACAACAGACACATACACCGCCTCACACAGACACATACACCGCCTCACACACAGACACATACACCGCCTCACAGACAGACACATACACCGCCTCCACACAGACACATACACCCGCCTCACACACACAGACACATACACCGCCTCACACAGACAGACATACACCGCCTCACACAGACAGACACATACACCGCCTCACACAGACGACACATACACCGCCTCACACAGACACATACGCCGCCTCACACAGACAGACACATACCGCCTCCACACAGACAGACACATACACCGCCTCACACAGAAAGACACATACACCGCCTCACACAGACAGACACATACACCGCCTCACACACAGACAGACACATACACCGCCTCACACAGACACATACACCGCCTCACACAGACAGACACATACACCGCCTCCACACAGACACATACACCGCCTCCGACAGACACATACACCGCCTCACACAGACACATACACCGCCTCCACACACAGACACATACACCGCCTCACACAGACACATACACCGCCTCCACACAGACACATACACCGCCTCCACAGACACATACACCGCCTCACACAGACACATACACCGCCTCACACACACAGACACATACACCGCCTCACACAGACAGACACATACACCGCCTCACACAGACACATACACCGCCTCACACAGACACATACACCCCTCACACACAGACACATACACCGCCTCACACAGACAGACACATACACCGCCTCACACGACACATACACCGCCTCACACGAACATACACCGCCTCACACAGACACATACACCGCCTCACACAGACACATACGCCTCACACAGACACATACACCGCCTCACACAGACAGACACATACACCGCCTCCACAGACACATACACCGCCTCACACAGACACATACACCGCCTCACACAGACACATACACCGCCTCACACAGCACATACACCGCCTCACACGAACATACACCACCCTCACACAGACACATACACCGCCTCACACAGCACATACACCGCCTCACACACAGACACATACACCGCCTCACACAGACACATACACCGCCTCCACACAGACAGAACACATACACCGCCTCACACAGACACATACACCGCCTCACACAGACAGACACATACACCGCCTCACACAGACACATACACCGCCTCACACAGACAGACACATACACCGCCTCACACAGACACATACACCGCCTCACACAGACAGACACATACACCGCCTCCACAGACACATACACCGCCTCACACAGACATACACCGCCTCACACAGACACATACACCCCACACAGACACATACACCGCCTCCACAGACAGACACACACCGCCTCACACACAGACATACACCGCCTCACACAGACACACATACACCGCCTCACACAGACAGACACATACACCGCCTCACACAGACACATACACCGCCTCACACAGACACATACACCGCCTCACACAGACACATACACCGCCTCACACAGACACATACACCGCCTCCACACAGACACATACACCGCCTCACACAGACACATACACCGCCTCACACAGACACATACACCGCCTCCACACAGACACATACACCGCCTCACACAGACACATACACCGCCTCCACACAGACAGACATACACCCCTCACACAGACACATACACCGCCTCACACAGACAGACACATACACCGCCTCACACACAGACACATACACCGCCTCACACAGACAGACATACACCGCCTCACACAGACACATACACCGCCTCCACACAGACAGACACATACACCGCCTCACACAGACACATACACCGCCTCCACACAGACACATACACCGCCTCCACACAGACACATACACCGCCTCCACACAGACACATATACACCGCCTCACAGACAGACACATACACACCGCCTCCACACAGACACATACACCGCCTCACACAGACACACACACCGCCTCACACAGACACATACACGCCTCACCAGAACATACACCGCCTCACACAGACACATACACCGCCTCACACAGACAGACACATACACCGCCTCCACACAGACACATACACCGCCTCACACAGACACATACACCGCCTCCACACAGACACATACACACCGCCTCCACACAGACACATACACCGCCTCACACAGACACATACACACACACACACACAGACACATACACCACTCACACAGACACATACACCGCCTCACACAGACACATACACGCCTCCACACAGACAGACAGACAAGCCACCACTCAGCGGGTCCCATATGGGCTCTCTGGCACGGCAATCAGATTACTGTATTATCTTGGTCCGTGATCGGCTCTGCTAATCTGTGTGTGTGTGGTGTTGTGTGTGTGTGTGTGTGTGTGTGTGTGTGTGTGTGTGTGTGTGTGTGTATGCATGTGTTCGTCTGTTTCTCTACTTATCTTGCCTTCTATCTATCAACCTATCTATCTGTCTATCTATCTACCTATTTTATCTATCCTCTTATTCATTCTCTCTCTCTCTCTCTCTCTCGCTCTATCTATCTATCTATCTATCTATTCCAGACCACCTTTTAGCACTCACCTGTCACCTGTCACTTCCATTCCGTCAATTAACCTCTTGTCACCTGTCAAGTCCACCTGTCAATACTCCACCGGCCACCGACACCCCGACAACCTATTGACCCAACATCTGTCAGGGCCGGGAATCGAACCCGCGACACCCACGTATCTTAACTACTTGGGTTAATGACGTTCAATAATTATTTTTTTTTAAGGTTAGGGATTTTTAATTTTACCTAATGATTTAAAAAATTCCCTGAATTTGTAGAGAAAAATATCACCTAAAATGTTTGTGTGGGTGTGTGTGTGTGTGTGTGTGTGTGTGTGTGTGTGTGTGTGTGTGTGTATGTGTCTGTTTCTGTATGTATGTGTATGTTTGCCTGTGTTTATGTATGTGTGTGTTTATCTGTCTGTCTCTATGTGTATGCCTGTGTGTGTGTGTGTGTCTGTATATGTCTGCCTGTGTGTGTGTCTTCATTATCTACCTGACACACAGGTATAAGGTTACCCATTAATGCATCTCGTTATTGCATAAAATATCATCCCTTTACCAAACTCCTTCACCAGTGTTCTTGGCGATGTTGCAACACCCTCATTTGCAACATTACATTGCAAGTACGTTGACATTCAGTGATAATTGTAAGATACTTATTGATAAAGAAGGGTTTGCAATATTAATGTTGAAATGTTTGCAAGATATATGTTTAGTGATTGCATAAATATAATTACAACCACCGTATTTTCTCACGTTGCAATTTTAAAATTTATTTATATGCAACATGCGATAGTTGTTATTTCAAAGGAATGTGTTTAATTATTGCACAAGTGAAATTGCAATTATGTGGCTGTAGACTTGTGACGTTCATTATCAATGTTGCAAGAATGTTTTATGTATTGCAAAGAATGTGTGTGTTTAGTGGTTAATTAATTGGTTGCCAGCGTTTAATGTTGCAGATAGTGTTTTGAATTATTGCAATATTGGATTATACACACACACACACTCACACATACGCACACACACACACTCAAGGAGGGAAGGAGAGGCAGACACTGTACTCAACCACCTTCACTTCCTCAACTGTAACGTCAGGTACCCATTTACATCTGGGTGGACCATGGTCGCCCCCGGGATAGAACCAGCATTTCTTATTACAGGAGGCGAGCGTTGAATCTAGCCAGTAAGAAATATATACAGTGTTTGCAAGAGGAAATTGCACCAGAGCTTGCAATGAAGGTCACGTATATAATGATTAAGTGATTGTCATGCAACGCTTAATTGTTGCAAAAAGATTGATTTAATAATTGGTGAAATAATTGAAACTGTCAGACTTTTCAACCTGGTGTGAATGATAATATTGCAAATAATGTATATATGATTGCAAGAGGGAGTTATATTGACCAGTTAATTGATATGCAACGTTATTTGTTGCACGAGTTGCATTTAATCTTTAGGGAAATAAAAGTTCAGATATATCGTATAGTCTTGGCAGAGCTGAATTGATTTGCAAGAAATTCAATCATTCTTGCAGAGGAGAATTGTATGAATCTGTCGAAAATTTTGTCCATTTGCAACATCGGATTTCTATAATTGCAACACAAATACGTTTAATGGTTACATAAAAAATTTTCTCACACAACATGAAATTGATAAGAATACAAAGACTCTAATGTTGCGTGCTAAGATATATTGCAATTCAGGATTAACTAGATAACCAACAGCGTTAAATGTTGCAAAGAAATGCATTTATGTATTGCAAGAGGTTATAAACTCAACAATTATATTTCTACTATAATCTACATCATTGCAGGAATTAAAGTCAATGTTTTGTTGTGTTATAATTTATTTTATTTATCGCCGTCGTAAAATGTTGATAATTGCAAACGAATGAAGTTAAGGATTGCAGAAATAAATTGCAATAATGATACTTACGATACAAGGCTTTAAGAGTGGAGTGTGGGGGAGGGTGGCACTGGGGGAGGGAGGATGGCACTGTGGGGGGAGAGTGGAACTGTGTGGGGGAGGGCACTGGGGGGAGGGTGGCACTGTGGGAGGTGGCACTGGGGAGGGAGGGTGGCATTGTGGGGGAGAGTGGCACTGTGTGGGGGAGGTGGCATGTGGGGGAAGGTGACAGAGAAACAGACAGACCGACAGACAAGAAAATGACAGACAAAAGAAAAGAGAGAAGAGAGAGACAGAGAAGAGAGACAGACAGACAGACAACAGACAGACAGACAGACAGACAGACAGAGAGAGAGACAGAGAGGGCAGAGAATCACCATATATTTTCAGTCTAATATTTATGTGTAATAAGCTTACAATGGGAGTCTGTGAATAGGGGGAGATAGGAGAGGGGGAGAAAGAGAGAGAGAGAGAGAGAGAGAGAGAGGGGGAGAAAGAGAGAGAGAGAGAGAGAGAGAGAGAGATAAATAGACAGCCAGAAATACGGATAGATAGATAGATAGATATACTGTATATATAGATATTTCAGAGGTCTATCTATCTATCCATCTATCTATCTATCTATCTATCTATCCATCTATCCATCTATCCATCCATCTATCACCTTAACTAACCACTAACATAAGACACAATCACCTGTTTCACCTGTATTCTCACTGGATTAAGTCATTAACATATTACAAAACTTACTGTAATTTTTTAATGATACAGTAATTAACAGACTGTATCGAGCTGTTAAGTGGTAGTTAATTCAGGTCATTAGTGTGAGTTTATAATGATGGGGTAGTTAGGGATACAGTGACAGCTACAGGTATAGACGCAGTTACAAGGACAGTTACAAGGACAGTTACAAGGACGGTTACAAGGACAGTTACAAGGACAGTTACAAGGACAGTTAAAAGGACAGTTACAAGGACAGTTACAAGGACATGTAAATAAACAAAAAAATCCACCCTATTGCCTTAATCACTTTAACACTCACCAGGTAACCAGAACTTTCGTGTAGGCAACATTTCAATTGCATTTATACCTGGCGTGCAATTGCTACGGTAATACATCAACAGCTGCCATTGCAATTGTCATTTATAGTCCCGGGAACGACCTTGTTACGATGTTAACTACGCAATTCGTTCCAATGGTTCTGCCCAAAAGATTTACTGATGCTGAGACATTATGTGTACTTGTTTATTGAGAGAGAGAGAGAGAGAGAGAGAGACAGAGAGAGAGAGAGAGAGAGAGAGAGAGAGAGAGAGAGAGAGAGAGAGAGAGAGAGAGAGAGAGAGAGAGAGAGAGAGAGAGAGAGAGAGATTGGGTTAAATCGCCTTAAAAGTTAAAATATTAATCTTACCCTGACAAGCCATAAGTCAGGCTCATAATGCTGACTTACAGACACACATACAGACATAAACACACACACACACACACACAGACTAATAAACAGACATACAGACAGCCTGACGGACACACAGAAACACACTTACACAGACAGACGCATACTCAAAGACGTACACAGATAAACATACATAAACAGACACATACAGACAGACAGATTCACACACACACACACATACATACTTACATACAGACAGACACACATTTAAACAGATTGAGACACACACTTACACACACACACACACACACACACACACACACACATAAACACAGACACACACTTAGACACATACAGACGAAAGCAATACACCCCATTACTAGAGTGTGTTAGAGTGAGGCGAGGAATAAGTCAAAGGCACATAACTTGTGTTGAGTAAAGCCATTCATTCTCTTCTGTGTGTGTGTGTGTGTGATATATGTGTGTGTGTGTGTGTAGAAAGAGAGGAAAGAGAGAGAGAGTGGGGGGTGGCATTGTATATTCCCCGGAGTGCCACTTGATCCCGCCCCTCAGAAAAAAAGAGTTCCCACTTGGCCTGTGTTTGCCCGTAGGCCGTGACAGGAGAGCCGGCATTCTCTCTCTCTCTCTCTCTCTCTCTCTCTCTCTCTCTCTCTCTCTCTCTCTCTCTCTCTCTCTCCTGTCTCTCTGTCTATCTGTCTATCTCTTGTGGTTATAGACAGATAGACAGCAAATCAAACTATGTCCCAATTAATCTTTAACCCCCATGTCCAGTCCCTATGTCCAATCTATGTCCCCTTTCTCTCACCATCACACAAATGTCCCCACCGTGTTTCAACCCTACAATACGTATCCAAAGCCATGTCCAATGTATGTCCAAACCCATGTCCTCTTCTCCCACAGAGGTTACAGTGCGATACACCATCACAGAAGGCAATAGGGATGGTATCTTCACTATACACCATCGTTCTGGGGTCATCACACTCGCTGGATCACTGGATTACGAACTACAAGATAAGGTAATGGAAATGTGGGTAAGGGTGTGTGGATATGGGAAGAGTGTGTAAGGGTGTGTGGATAGGGGAAGAGTGTGTGATGGTGTGTGGATATGGGAAGAGTGTGTGATGGTGTGTGGATATGGGAAGAGTGTGTGATGGTGTGTGGATATGGGAAGAGTGTGTGATGGTGTGTGGATATGGGAAGGTGTGTGTGATGGTGTGTGGATGCTTCGAGGAAGGAGTGTGTGATGGTGTGTGGATATGGGAAGGGGTGTGTGATGGTGTGTGGATATGGGGAAGGGAAGTGTGGCCCAGTGGGTGTGTGGATATGGGAAGAGTGTGTGATGGTGTGTGGATATGGGAAGAGTGTGTGATGGTGTGTGGATATGGGAAGAGTGTGTGATGGTGTGTGGAGAGAGAGAGAGAGACAGACAAATTAAAAAAAAGAGAGAGAGAGAGAGAGAGACAAATTAAAAAAAAGAGAGAGAGAGAGAGAGAGAATGGAAAGTCATAGAGAGAGAGTAAGTGAGAGACAAAGACAGATAGAAAAAGAAAGAAAGAAAGACAGACAGACAGAGAATGAGAGAGAGAAAGTATGAACCAACTTTCACCAAAATACCATCACATTAATATATACCAAAATTATTATCTCTCAAACTTTCTCCCCAAACTTTTACTTTTAAGAGAGAAGTGAAGAGAAAATAGTCAGGTGTGTGTGCTAAATGTATAGATGTATTATGTATAGATGTATGATTGTATGTATGTATGTATGTGTATAATGTGTAGTAGTATGAATGTACTGTATGTATGACTAAGATCCATATGTTATTATTATTATTATTATTATTATTATTATTATTATTATTATTACCCTGCTTATAAATGTGGGACAGGATATTGCTTTCTGCCCTGTCTATCTGTCTGTCTGTCTGTGGGTGGATGGTCAGATATGTAGGTATATAGATAAATAGTTAATGTACAGGTAAGGTAGACAGGTGATTATAGTAAACAAAGATGACTCATCATAATCTGGTGAGAATAACAGCTGATTTGTGTAAACAGACAAACAAACATGCAAACACACATACAGGTACTACACACACAGACACGTACATACACATACACACAAACAGGTACACACACACACACACACACACACACAACGACCTGGCCCTACAAGCACTGTGTCAACAAGTAAACTATTTCATGTTGACACAGTAAAGAGTGCCTCTAGCCTGACACCTGACCTGGGCCCTTCATAGCCTCTTAAATATGGCACCGTGAGGGTTGGCTCTTGGCACACCTGTTGCTATAGTGCTTCTGTCTTGCCATGATGGGGAGCCGTTGCCATTGTAGGTGTTATAGTTTTTGCCATAGTGTGGTGGGGTTTTTTTTTTTGCCATGTTGATATTTGTAGTGGAGATGGTTCTTGTCTGTCTGTCTGTGTCTATCTATCTATCTATCTATCTATCTATCTATCTATCTATCTATCTATCTCACCTTCTCTATCTCTGTCTCTCCCTCTTCTCCTCTTATTCTTCACCCTTCCTCTCCTCTCTCCTTCTCTCACCCTCCCCCCTCCCTATCTCCCCTCCCCTCCCTCCTCCCGTCCTTCCACCTCCTCCTCCCTCCCTCCTTCTCTCCCTCTCTCTAGTGAAGCCTCACCTGAGCACCTTAGTAAAGAATAGTGGCGCTAATTACTGAACCACCTTGTTTCCTCCACCTGTATTTGTGAACGACTATTAATGGCGTCACCTTTTGCCAATGACTCTATCCTCTTATGGGGACGTAGTGTGTATGGATTCCAAGTTAATGTTTAAGAGTGGTAGATTGTGGAGTATGTGATATTATTGTGTGTGTGTGTGGGGTGTGTGTGTGTAGTATTATTGTGTGTGAGTGTGTGTGTGTGTGTGTGTGTGTGTGTGAGAGAGGAGGGAGGAGTTCAGCTTCATCATAACTCTCTCTCTCTCTCCTCTCTCTCTCTCTCTCTCTCTCGCTCTCGCTCTCTCTCTCTCTCTCTCTCTCTCTCTCACTCTCTCTCTCACTCACACAGCATCAGCTAGTAGTGTCAGCAGAGTCAGCAGATGTCAGCGCCCGAACTTTGGTCTTGGTCAATGTTCTCGACACCAATGACCACGCCCCTTTCTTCCTTGACCCCGCCCCTAAGGTCACGGTCATAGAGGAGGACGATCGTGACCTTCCTGCCCCCATCATCAAGGTCAGTAGTTAAAGTAGATAAAGTAGTTAAAAGTAGATAAAGTAGTTAAAAGTAGATAAAGTAGTTAAAAGTAGATAAAGTAGTTAAAGTAGATAAAGTAGATGAAAGTAGATATAAGTAGTTGAAAGTAGTTGAAAGTATATGTATCTAGAGCCCAATTGGTGTTAAGTGGATATTCCCTACTTAAAAGCGGATATTAAGTGGATATTCCCTACTTAAAAGCGGGTATTAAGTGGATATTCCCTACTTCAAAGCGGGTATTAAGTGGATATTCCCTACTTAAAAGTGGGTATTAAGTGGATATTCCCTACTTCAAAGCGGGTATTAAGTGGATATTCCCTACTTCAAAGCGGGTATTAAGTGAATACTCCCTACTTAAAAGCGGGCATTAAGGTAGATGTTTCCCTACAGGTAGAAGCGGTGGATGAGGATAAAGTGGATGAGGGTCGCCTTGTGTACAGTGTGGGTGGTGACGGTGTGGATAATTTACACCCTGACGACACTTTCTTCAGGATACACCCACGGACCGGACAACTATACCAGCTGAGGGTGAGTTATTGTGGGTGTAAGAGGGTGTAGGTGGGTGTGGGATGGTGTTGGTTGGGTGTGGTGGGGTGTAGTTGGGTATAGGGAGGGTGCAAGGATAGTGTATTGTATCTACACTGTACTGTATGGGACCTACAATACACAACCCTCCCCCACACACAGACATACACCTACACACACCCTCATACACTCCCCACTCCCACACACACACATCCACTTCACACCTCACACACCGACACACCCTTCTACATTCCCCCCCTACACCCCCCCCTACACTCCCCCACCCCACTCCCCCCTACACTCCCCCCCACCCCCTACACTCCCTCCCTACGCTCCCACCCCTGCCTCCCCACTCCCCTCCCCCCTACACTCCCCCCACCCCCACTTCCCCTCCTCCCCCCACCCCTACCTCCTCCGTACCTCCCTACCCCCTGCCCCCCTGCCTCCCCACCCCCCCCCTCCCCCCTCCCCCCCCACCCCCTACACCTCAAACACCTCAGACTAACATTATTCACCCTTCCAGCCTTTGGACCGTGACCCACCCGATGGACTGAGCGTGTGGAAGGTCAAAGTTCAAGTCAGGGATGGTCAGGTCATCTCAGGTCACCAAGATGACCCTAGGAGTGACCCGGAAGCTTTTAATCACCAAGTTAGTCAATTTGATCTCGGTTTTGAGTCATTGAGTCACCAATATATCATGAACGATCAGGGAATGATGAGTCACCAAGATAAAGAGTCGTTGAGTCACCAGATACAAGACCAGAAGCACCAAGATCACATGTCTGTGAGTCACCAAACGGGAGGAATGAGTCACCTTCACCAACAACCTCTGAGTCACCAAGTACAAAAAAAGAGTCACCAAGACCTAAGAATATTGAGTCACCAAGTACAGGAAAAGAGTCACCAAGCCGAAAGACTATTGAGTCATCATTCGCCAATGAGTCACCAAGCAGATGAAAATAAATATAGGAACCAGAAAATAACCGATAAAAATGGAGAGACAGACACAGATGATAAAGGAGAGAAGAGAGAGATAGAGAGACAGTTAACTGGCACTAAACTGTTCACTCAGTTAGTCACTCACACTAGACTAGTGCCAAAAAAACTACCAATTCGACTACAGGTGAAAACAGTGCCACAACAGGTGATAACAGTACCACAACAGGTGATAACAGTACCACAACAGGTGATAACAGTACCACAACAGATGCCAACTGTGCCACAACAGATGCCAACAGTGCCACAACAGATGCCATGGTACCACAACAGGTGATAACAGTACCACAACAGGTAAAAATGTACCACAACAGATGCCAACAGTGCCACAACAGGTGAAAACTATTTCCACAACAAATTGATAACAGTACCACAACAGGTAAGAAATGTACCACAACAATTTGCAGTGCCACAACAGGTAGAAAACAGTACCACAACAGATAACAATGCCACAACAGGTAAGAAAATGTGTACCACAACAGATGCCAACTGTGCCACAACAGATGCCAACAGTGCCACAACAGATGCCAAAAGGTATATCTCGCCTGAAGAGATCCAGTACTTTATCTTTAGTATCGGGCACTGGGTATCCTACTACGAGGAGTGCCATTGAGGGTATGCAGGACTCAGACCAAGTCCTTCAAGTACAGGATACCAAGAGTGCCAAGGCGTCCGGGGATACTATTTCCTCGAGGCACTTAATCAAGGGCCATGATATCAGGAGTGCCAACGCTTATACAGATGTTAAAGCCTCGAATGATGATTTCCAGAGCCACAGTGCCAAGGTCTCTACGACCTCCTGGCACCTAGGGACCTCAAACGACCCTTCTGGAGACCTGAATGACCCTGAGAGTGCCATAAGTGCCAGGAACGAGGAGTGTAACGATATGTTTTTTTTCTTTGAAGATGATTTTCACTATTCCGCTGGTGAAGGTGAACGGCTTCCAGAACTCAGTGGAAGACGACCTAGGCTTCCAGAGCTCAGTGGAGGACGACCTATGCTTCCAGAGCTCAGTGGAGGACGACCTAGGCTTCCAGAACTCAGTGAAGGACGACATAAGCTTCCAGAATCCAGCGAAAGTACGACATACCTTCCAGGATCTAGTATAAGGGGTCGTCGCATTCCAGACTTCAAAGAGACAGACGGACGACCCCTTCCAGTAACCAACCTAGACCAGCCAGAACGATTTCCAGGTTCCAGTAAAGAAGACCAAATATTTCCAGACCCTGACGAAAAAGATCATTCAGCACGACTTCCAGAGACCAGAGGAGATGAACGACCACATCTTGCAGGTGGTCGTGTTCATGTGGTGGAGACGGTGGTGATGGTGGTGGTGAAGGATATCAACGACAACGCCCCCGTCTTCCCCACCACCACCATGTACGGAGAGGTGTTGGAGAATGGAGAGAAAGGTAAGCTGAGACAGTAGGTAAGCTGAGACATAGGTAAGCTGAGAGAGTAGGTAAGCTGAGGCATAGGTAAGCTGAGGCAGTAGGTAAGCTGAGGCAGTAGGTAAGCTGAGAGAGTAGGTAAGCTGAGAGAGTAGGTAAGCTGAGACATAGGTAAGCTGAGGCAGTAGGTAAGCTGAGATAGTAGGTAAGCTGAGACATAGGTAAGCTGAGACAGTAGGTAAGCTGAGAGAGTACCTTGATGTTTGTGTTTACAGAGACCTTTGATGTTTAATAACCAGACAAACAGACAGACAGGCAGATAGATAGAGAAGGAGATATGATGGTGGGGATAAAAAATGTGTTAGTAATTTATTTAATGGATGGAAAGAAGTATTGCTCTCTCTCTCTCTCTCTCTCTCTCTCTCTCTCTCTCTCTCTCTCTCTCTCTCTCTCTCTCTCTCTCTCTCTCTCTCTCTCTCTCTCCTCTCTCTCTCTCTCTCTCTCTTTCAGTCTGTTTATCTATGTGTTTAAGTGAACTATACACACACACACACACACACACACACACACACACACACACAAGGAGGGAAGGTGAGGCAGACACTGTACTCAACCACCTTCACTTCCTCAACTGTAACGTCAGGTACCCATTTACACCTGGATGGACCATGGGCGCCCCCGGGATCGATCCAGCGACCCAAGGACCTTATAATAAGCCCTATAATGACCCTTAGTTATGGTTTATTGGATATAATTAACTCTATTACACACCTGAGCTAATTAAGGTGTAGTTAAGGTGACAGTTAATTAATGATGGCTGTAGTTGACCCACTTAAGGTACGACTACTACTACTACTACTACTACTACTACTACAGACTCACAATTAGAGACAGAATGACAGACACAGACAGAGGAGAAATAAATAAAAGGACAGAGACACAGACAGAGAGACAGACAGACAGAATGACAGACAAACGTAAATAGAATTGATCTGTAAACACATCAGCTGTGAGCCTAAAGTTATGAAACCCCAGGATGGACAACTTCTATTTAAGTTTGTGTATTATCCAGGATGAACTACGATCATGGTGGAGGCTACGGGAGTTTTGATGAGAGAGAGAGAGATAATGAGTGAGAGAGAGAGAGAGATAGTGACAGAGAGATAGATAGAGATAGTGAGAGAGACAGAAAGTAAGAGAAAAGAAAACAGACAGTGACAAGGACAGAGAAAAAAATAGAGATAGTGAGAGAGAGAGACAGAAAGTAAGAGAGAGAGAGACAGAGAAAAGGGGGGATTTCATAGTCATTTCATAAGATCTGGCGATAATAAAGTCTCTGTTTATATCTCCAGTTCTCCTCTCTCTCTCTCTCTCTCTCTCTCTCTCTCTCTCTCTCTCTCTCTCTCTCACTCAATTAATATCTTTCACTATCACTTATTTTCACTGTTTCTTTCTCTCTTCCTCCTCTTTCTGTCTCTTTCTTTCTTTCTTTCCCTCTCCTCTCTTAGTCTCTCTCTCTCTCTCTCTCTCTCTCTCTCTCTCTCTCTCTCTCTCTCTCTCTCTACTCGTCTTCCATTATTGTCTGGTCGGTGGTCCCGGGTCTGGTGTGGATAGTGGTACACATTAATTTATATGTGATGGGGTAGCTCTCTCTCTCTCTCTCTCTCTCTCTCTCTCTCTCTCTCTCTCTCTCTCTCCCTCCCTCTCTCTCTCGCTCTCTCTCTCTCCATCTACCCATCCATCTACCCTTCTACCATCCATCCATCACTCCATCCATCATCCATCACCCAGCTACCCATCCATCTATCTACCCATCTACCCATCCATCTATCTACCCATCTATCCATCCATCTATCTATCCATCTACCCATCTATCCACCCAACAGACCTACCAGTAGCCATCGTAACAGCCTGGGATAGAGACGACTCAACTAGCCGCAATGCTCACCTGTCCTACGCCATTGAGAAGAACGTAATTGACGAGAGGACAGGTGACCCCATCTTCGCTATAGAACAGGTGACAGGTGTGGTAAAGACGGCGCGTTGTTGCCTAGATCGAGAAACTACACCACAGTACACGATTCAGGTTGTGGCGACAGATGGTGGTGGATTGAAAGGTGAGTTGGGGTGTGGTGTGGGAGGTGTGGTGTGGGGTGTGGGTGTGGGGTTGAGTGTGGTGTGGTGTATGAGTGTGGGGTGTGAGTGTGATGATGGTGATACTGCAATAATAATAACAACAACTAATAACAACCTCCCCCAGGTACAGGTACAGTGGTGGTGAGAATTAACGACGTAAACGACAACTCTCCACACCTAACAAGACGACTGTGGGAGATAGAGGTGGAGGAGGATGGTGAGGGAGATAGTGGTGGAGACACGCTGTTGGAGATAACTCTACTTGACTCGGATAAAGATAATCAATTTTTGTATAGGGTAAGTTGTGTCTGTGTCTCTGTCTGTCTGTCTGTGTGTGTGTCTGTCTGTGTGTCTGTCTGTCTGTGTGTCTGTCTGTCTGTGTGTCTGTCTGTGTGTCTATCTGTGTGTCTGTCTGTGTGTCTGTCTATCTGTCTGTCTGTGTGTCTGTCTGTCTGTCTGTCTATCTGTCTGTCTGTCTGTCTGTGTCTCTGTCTGTCTGTCTGTGTGTGTGTCTGTCTGTGTGTCTGTCTGTCTGTGTGTCTGTCTGTCTGTGTCTGTCTGTCTGTCTGTTAGATACGTTCTCACATCACCAGTTAGGAGGAAAATTGAACTTAGGAACCTTAGAGAATCAGAGAATTAAACTGTGCAGTAGTCAGCGTATTGGATGCATTTCCCAGGATGAACGTCGTCTGTTACCTCGAGTGTACTGGGGATAAAATGTGCTGGCTCATTGGTTACGTGTTCTGGTGGTGATGATGATGGTGATGATGGTGATGATAATGATGATGGTGGTGATGATGGTGGTGATGATGAGGATAATGATGATGAGGATGATGATGATGATGAGGATAATGATGATGATGATTGTTCAGGGTGAGTTATTATTATTGTTATATGATATAGCCTACGAACCAAACGCAATGACAGAAGACAAAGACATCCCTGAACAGACAGACAATTAGTATAAAGACAAACAGATAAGCTGCTCAAAGACAGGCAGACACAGACAATATTCACCTGTACACAGGATTAGTGGAAAATTGCACTGTCTATTTTACTGTGATGGCCTGGTACTGTCCCAGGTGAAGAACCATCTACGCAGTGCTCTCTCTCTCTCTCTCCCACAGACACTCACACACACACTCACACACACACTCTGTCTCCCACACACTCACACATACACCCACTCTCACACTCGCCCACTCTCCCACACACTCTCACACACTCTGTCTCACACGCTGTCTCCCACACTCACACATTGTCTCCCACACTCCCACGCACTCTCACGCACTCTCTCACACACTCTCACGCACTCTCTCCTCCAGGTGGTAAAGGAGAGCGGGTGGGGGTGGCAAGTCTTCAAGGTGACTACAGTAGGTGCCGTGGGTCACCTGAAGGCGGTGCAGCCACTGGACTACGAGAACCCCGACCACCGCAAAGGCTTCAGGTTCCGTGTGCAGGTGACTGATATGGTGAGTCATCTTGTGAGTCATCTTGTGTTGTGAGTCATCTTGTGTTGTGAGTCATCTTGTGTTGTGAGTCATCTAGTGTTGAGTCATCTTGTGTTGTGAGTCATCTAGTGTTGTGAGTCACCTAGTGTGTCCAGGTGACTATATGTTGAATCACCTAACCTATATATAAGCTTCTATAAATATTGAGTCACTTTGTATAGCTAATTGACTATATCTAACTATCTATATATCTATCCATCTATCTATCTATCTATCTATCTCTATCTATCTCCCCCCCCCCAGGGCCCAGAAGGCTGGTCACGCCCACATCACACAGACACAGTATGGATCCAGGTTACGGTACTTGATCTTAACGATAATCCGCCCGTCTTCTCACGCCCGCACGCCCATATTACTGTTGGTGAGGACGCCCACCCCGGTACCCTCCTCGCCTCACTCCCCGCCCACGATGCTGATATGGTGAGTCCAGTTGGGGAATATTTTGGGGAGTATTTGGGGAAGGAAATTGAGTGAGTTGGGGAAATATTTTAGGGGTATTGTGGAAATATTGGTGTTAGTTGGGGAAAATTGGGTAGAAATTGGGGAATAAATTGGGGAAAAATGAAAGAAACTATGATATTAAATATGATAGATTATATGAAATTGGAAAAGTGGGAAAGTTGGATAAAGTTAAGCCGAGAAAAAGAGAGAGAGAGAGAGAGAGAGACGGGAGGGGAGTAAGAGAGAGAGAGAGCTACCTTTAATATAGTCTCGACGCCTCACTCAGTTCTGGGTACATTCGAGTCTCCTAAAAAAATAATATTGACTATTTAATATCAATAATAATAACAACAAAAATAACAATAATAACAACACTTAAAGTAAATGCCTCAGTGTGATTGGCCAAAAAAAGAATGACGTCACAATAGGTTCTTTGTGATTGGCCCACAAGAGAGATGACGTCATAGAAGGCAAGGACAACACGTATATTGTTTTTGTTTATAAACACAAGAAAGAGACAAACTTACCCTCACTTACTGTCTGGGAATTTTAGGAATGAGGTGGGAATTTTAGGAATGAGATGGGAATTTTAGGAATGAGGTGGGAATTTTAGGAATGAGGTGGGAATTTTAGGAATGATGTGGGAATTTTTTGGAAAGAGGTGGGAATTTTAGGAATGAGGTGGGAATTTTAGGAATGAGATGGGAATTTTAGGAATGAGGTGGGAATTTTAGGAATGAGATGGGGATTTTAGGAATGAGATGGGAATTTTTGGAAAGAGGTGGGAATTTTTGGAATGAGGTGGGAATTTTAGGAATGAGATGGGAATTTTTGGAATGAGGTGGGAATTTTAGGAATGTGTCTCCTCTTCTCTTTCCTTCCTTCCCTACCTCTCCAACCCTTCCATCACCCTTCACCTACTATCCTCCAAATCCCCCCTCCTTTCCCCCTTCCTCCCTCCACTCCACCCCCTTCCTCTCCTCCACCACCCCTTACTCTCCTTCCCTCCTCTCCCCTTCCCCTCTCCCCTTCCCCTCCCCTTCCTCCTCTCCCCTTCCCCTCCCCTTCCTCCCTCTCCCCTTCCCCTCCCCTTCCCCCTTCCCTCCCCCACACACCATGAAAATAACAATAACAATAAAATTAAAAAAATAAAAAGCAGCTGCCAAGGATGGATGAGAAGGAGGAAAGGAGGAGAAATAAAAGAGAAGAATAAGAGGGAAATATCAATAAAAGATGGTGGGAGAGAAGTGTACGTCAAGAAGGGAGGTGTAAAGACAGCGTCGTATGTTGGCTGTGACTTGACGTGTGTGTGTGTGTGTGTGTGTGTGTGTCTGTGTGTGTGTGTGTGTGTGTGTGTGTGTGTGTGTGTGTGTGTGGGGGGGGGAATAGAACTCAAACAGAGAATGTAAGTGGGGAGACAGACACAGACAAAAGTACAGAGAGAGAAACAGATAGACGGAAGAGAAACAAAGTGAGAGAAGATAAACAAGGGAAGAGAGAAAGAGAGGCTCACAGGTCACAAGCAAAAGAGTGAAATAAAGTCACCTGGTAAAAGGCTTGAGACAAATTATATGAGTCAATATTATTATTGTGTTTGTGTGTGTGTGTGTGTGTGTGTGTGTTTGTGTGTGTGTGTGTGTGTGTGTATGTGTGTGTGTGTGTGTGTGTGTGTGTTTTCCATAGCCCTAATGATACTAAGCTGAACCTGTTGTTTTGTGTGTGTTTAAGTCGGCTCTCTCTCTCTCTCTCTCTCTCTCTTTCTCTCCCAGGTAGTGAGAGACAGTTCACATTGGGACACCTGCCTTGAACTCCCAATAATACCATGGTAATGTGGTTATCTAGAGAGAAGGAAGAGAGGGAGGGAAGGAAGGAGGGAGAGAGAGAGGGAAGGGATGGAGGAAGGGGGATAGAGGGAGGGTAGGAGAAAGGTAGGAAGGGATGGATGAAGAGGGTAGGGAGGGAAGCAAGGAAAATAAATAGGTAAACATATACGTAAATGAAGAGAGAGAGAGAATACCAGACAACCTTCACTCTATTTATGGTAAGTAACTGATGAAATTAAAGAAAAGACAATTATTTCACTTTCTTTAAGTCACGATCAAGAGATAAAATCCCAAATGGCGTCAAAATCACCCTCAGACTGTACCATGACTGGACACAAAACACATCATTGTTGGAACCTTTCAGCACTGAGTCTCGTTTCTTGATTAAGGTGTCCAAGTTCTTTTAAAAACTGTTGAAACGTAACTCAAAGAACAGACCTAAAAGTTGTATTTCTTGTAACCTTGGATTAAAGTTGTTTCTAAAAGTGAGAAAATGTAAGAAAATAAATATAAGAGTAGTGTGAGAGAGTGTGTTAGAGACTTAGGTATTTTCTGGTGATTAGGAGTTTGTTTATTTTAATGTTCCAAAATTTTTTTAGATGTGAGTTGCCAGCTACCACCAGATTATATGACACCATTAAAATAAAAGCCATTTATCTCTTGTGGCTTATTTAATATCTTTTAATGTGATAAAAAAAGAGGAAAAATAATGGTATTAATTTAGTGTAGAAGATTTAGTGGTTTCTGGTAAATTGAAAGACTTGTTTTTCTTTCTTTAATGTTCCCATATTTTTTCCCTGAAGTTGAGTTGCCAATTACCACCATTAACTCCAACATCATTAAGATAAATAATAAAAAGTATATATTATTTAACTTTTACGTAAAAAAATCATGATAAAAATTAAAATGATTAAAAACGGAGAAACAAAATAAACGACTAAATGTTAGATAAATAAATAAAACGATAACACACCGGCAAATTAGATGTATGACGTAATGCATATATAACGTCACGGTTGAAGATATGACGTCATAACTTTTAGTAAACAAACCACGAGACGATAATATTTCTCAGAATATTTTTTTTCTACCATGCGTCTGGTCACGTTGTAGGTCGATTGAAAGGCTTCCTGTAAAAGAAATGGATCTTTTCACCCGGAAGTTGGTTATCTGAAGATAAATTTGTAGGAAGAAGGAAAAAAATAAATTAGTATTGAAAGCCTTTGGGGGGGGGGGGATTCACGTTGCCTCGTATGTTGAGATTTCTTGTATCTGATGTAGGAAGGAATTCCGGGTTGTATAATGTTGTATAAAATATGAGGTAGGTATTGTATTGTGGCTCTACCTTAACTAGATGCATTCACTTAACGCCATTAGACCTGTGAAATAAGTAGAGATTCAAGCTATATCGTCTCTCTCTCTCTCTCTCTCTCTCTCTCTCTCTCTCTCTCTCTCTCTCTCTCTCTCTCTCTCTCTCTCTCTCTCAATCAGGGCTGAGAACAAGGGCGTAGATTATTGCTTCGACCCAAGATTCAAACTATATCATTCTCTCGCTCTCTCTCTCTCTCTCTTTCTCTCTCACTTCCTCTTTCTCTCTCTCTCTCACTTCCTCTCTCTCTCTCTCACCCAGGGAGGAGAACAAGAAGTCGATTACCACCTTGAAGGAGGCTGGAGGTCCCTAGGCATCGACGCAGCAGGAGGGGTGAGACTCCTTCGTCAGCTAGACCGCGAGAATCCTGAAGGAGGAGGAGGAGGAGGGGAGGTCCTCATCCTAGCCAGAGATCGGGGACATCCTCCACTCACCTCAACAGCCACGCTAACTATCACCATTACAGATGTTAACGACTGTGCCCCTAGTTTACTACCCCCTACCTTGTTACATGTTGTAGAAGGGGCCCCAGCTACCCTCCTAGGGGTACTTAGGGCCACGGACCATGATATGTGGACCTTGGACCATGGACCACCTTTCTCGTTTGAATTGGCCAAGTCAAACCCATCTCAAGTCTTTCAAAACATCGAGTTAAAATTTGATCCTTGTGAGTTATGGTAAAATTATGTTTGTTTTTTAATTCATAGGATTTGTATTTAATGTTTTTGTGGTGTTTGTATAATTGTTTGTAGTTGTTTTTGTTTGTTTGGGTTGATTTTGTCTTGAGTTAGGGTAAAATGGATTGATTTTTCATTCTTGTGGTTGGGTAATTTCTCTCTCTCTCTCTCTCTCTCTCTCTCTCTCTCTCTCTCTCTCTCTCTCTCTCACCAACTCCCCAAAAATAGACCTTTCTCTAAACATTAATACACCCACCTACACATATACATACGGTGATACGTATACATATACTGCAGACTCTAGTGGGCCATGTATTGCAGGCCGTGTCAGATGTCCAGGATTCGTAACAGCTGTATGTATATTTGGACTGGTGTGTGTGTGTGTGTGTGTGTGTGTGTGTGTGTGTGTGTGTGTGTATGCGTGTGGGTGTGAGTTTGTTTGTTTTGTTAAGTCATTCAAACAACACACAACAGAGAATGACACCCCCACAGAATGACCCCCACACCCCCCACACACTCCTACACACACACTCCTCCACCCCCACACCCCCCACACACACACCTCCTCACCCCCCACACCCCACACACACACACTCCTCACCCCCCACCCCCCACACACCTCCTCACCCCCCCACACACCTCCCTCCCACCCCCACCCCCCCACACACTCTTCACCCCCACACACACACACAAATTCCTCACCCCACACTCCACACACTCCCACACACACACACCATACACCCCACACACCTTACCAATTACCCCCACACACACCACTTGCCCACACCTCAATCAAATCTTCAAAAGACTCTCACTTCTTTTAAGAAATTCGAGCCAGAAACGTTCCAATATTTCACCTCCTCAACAGAACCCGGTCTTAAGGAACTCGTTCTCATTACCACTCACTTAACCAGAGATTCGAACCCGGATTTAACACTTCTCAATGATTTACGATTTACAGACGAATTGGTGTAAATTGGACAGGTGTTTTATAGAGTTGAAGGTGTGTAAATTAGACAGGTGATTTACAGGTGAGGTGTAAATTGAAGAGGTGATTTACTGACTGAAATCCACCATAAATCCACCAATATCCTTTAAAATCCACTAAAATCCTTCAAAATCCAACAGATATGGACAGTGGACGAGGTGGAGCGGCTCTGTGGACGCGTCAGCCGCTAGACAGGGAAGTGAACCGTCAGCTGGAGGTGGGAGTAGTGGTGGCTGAC